>NW_006921832.1:3389165-3398509 GCF_000298275.1 Orycteropus afer afer
AGAGAACAATCATGGGAGAAAGAAGGGCTGCTTATGCACAGGGAGACAGCTCAGGGGGCAGGAGTGCATGGAGGGATGGACACAGGGAAGAGGTAATTATTGGAAGTGGGAGGGGAGCTGTTGCATTGTGGTAAATTGTGGTCAATGTCATGAGACAAAGTATATGTGAACTGCTGTATGGAGAGTGAATTTGCTCTCTAAATTTTCACCCAAATCAAATTAAAAAAAAAAAAAAAAAAGAGCCCCCCTAGAGGAAGAGAGGCGATCTCATTTCCATCAAGACAGAAGAGCCACAGGTGAAGTAGTGTGTGTTCTTAGACCCAAATCCCTGGACTGGACCTCCTTGGCAGAGACACCCAGCAGAGAAAGACTCTCAGCAGAGAGAGACTCTCAGCAGAGAGATGCCACGCCCCAGCAGGGAGAGACATCCTAGCAGAGAGAGACGCCTGGCAGAGAGATGGTCACAGAGGAACCAAGAGGCAAGAGACAGAACAATAGGCTTATCTGGCCCACAGAGCCAGAAAGCTGAGTGCCCTTGGGCAGAAGGCTTGCTGATGGAGTGGGATGCACTCACATGTACCTATCAGTAGATCTAACAGGGCTTTATAACACTTACCCAAGCAGGTCAGAGGCCAGGCCAAGAGGCCAAGGGCCAAAAAGGTGTGTCTGAGGGCATAGCAGAGGGGAGACTGTCCTGATTGAAAAATTATATCCGAGCACATTCCTGGACCTGAATTGTAGCCTGTTACTTCCCTAATAAATCCCATCATTGTGAGTATTGTCTGTGAGTTCTGTGTGGCCACAGCAATGAATTACTGAACACAGTAGAAAAGCAGTGGAGTGCCGTGGGAGGGAAGATTGGTAACAGAATTGGTAAAAGGTTGGAGCACTGCAGCACATCTGGCCTCATAGGAATAAATCTTGGGCTGCTGATGGTGATTCTGTCTTCCTCTTGTGAAGTTAGAAGAGGTCAGAGGATGCTGCCTACATGTACCTTTTACAGGTTGGTTCTACTGAAGGCTACAAAGCTAACAAAAATGCAATAGGACCTATATCAGATATGGAGAGATTGCTAATGATATAGATTGAGGACCAAACACAAAGCAAATCCCTCTCAGCATGCTGACAATCACTGGAATAAAACTTGTTCAAGATGCTTAAAGAAAAAGCAGGACCAGAATATGGTATGGTGTTCGCACAACTGTAATGTTCTATTTCACAGAACATATTGAGGACATTAAGTGATGCATGGAAATATGTATGTGTGTGTGTATATATATGTTGTTGTTGTTGTTGTTATGTGCCGTCGAGTCAGACCCGACTCACAGCGACCCCTCCTTGGGTTTCTGAGGCAGTATCACTACGGAAGTAGATTGCCCCATCTTCCTTCCAGGGAGTGGCTGGTGGGTTTCAACCGCCAGCCTTCTGGTTAGCAGTCAAGTGCCTTAGCCACTATGCTACCAGAGCTCCCGTGTAAATATATTTATGTGTATATATATATATATATATATATATATATATATATGTACATGTACATATATATATAGGAGCATAGGAGCTCTGGTAGCATAGTGCCTAAGGCATTTGACTGCTAACCAGAAGGCTGGCAGTTCAAACCCACCAGCCACTCCTCGGAAGGAAGATGGGATAATCTACTTCCATAGCGATACTGCCTGGAAACCCAAGGAGGGGTTGCTATGAGTCGGGCCTGACTCGACGGCACATAACAACAACAACAAATATATATACATATAAAACATGTATTATATATATATAATTTTAAACTTAGAGGCTCTAAGAGAGTTTTCTAGGTGATTCTGGTATGCACCCATAGTTGAGAACCATTGTTCAAAAGTACCTTTATTTTCCTCTGATACTGAATCAACTGTTGCATCTGTGCTTATGTGCGCACTATCTGATTAAAACAGTAAGAATGACACAGTATGGAAACATTTTGCAAAATATACATATTTATGAATTATAAACTAAAAAGAAATGTTCATGACTGATGCCTATGCTCTGGATTATTTTATTATGTGATTAAAAACAATACTGCAGTTACTTAATTATGACATGATTATCAAGCACCTGTAGATGGTTTTCTACATATTTATAAACTGAAATAATCAGGGCACATTTTAAAAACAGTTGACATGTTAGGCTCAGAGTAAAGCAAAAAATCAGAAATGAACTATGTCATCAAATATACCATAAGGAATGCATTCTTACTTTTGTCTCTGTTGATCAATCCAGAATTTACAGCTCTTTCTGACAAAATCACAGCCCATTCCTCGGCCCCAGTCTAATTTCTCGGCCATGCTGTAATTGGCTTTATACCAGCTGTGGAAATAATTCAAACAAAGCACTTTTTATTACTGACATTTTTCAAACAACTCTAGCAAGCCAATTATATTATCTCAATACTGAGTAAACTTGTTGTAAGGTGCTATCAAATCAGTTTCCACTCACAGTGACCCCATGTACAGCAGAACAAAATACTGCCCAGTCTTGTGCCATCCTCACAATCACTGCAGTCATTGCTATGCTTAAGCACATTGTTGCAGCCACTGTGTCAATTCATCTCACTGAGGATCTTCCCCTTTTTTGCAAACTAGGACTTTAAAAAAGACTTTGATGACTGTTATGGATTGAATTATGTCCCCTCAAAATACATGTTGTAAATCCTAACTATGCCTATGGTTATAATCCCAGTTGGGAATGGGCTGTCTTTGTTATGTTAATGAGAGAGGATCAGGTTAGGGCATGTCTTAAACCAATCTTTTTTGATATAAAAGAGATTAAACCAACAAGTGAGTAAGCAGAGATGGGGGTGAGACATGCTAAGCCACATGAAAACTGCCCAAGAGCAGAAGCTCAAAGAGACAAGGACCTTCCATCAGAGCCAACAGAGAAAAGAACTGTCCCTCTTGACGTGGTGCTCTGAATTCATTCTTCTAGGAGCTCTGGTAGCTTAGTGCCTAAGGCACCTGACTGCTAACCAGAAGGCTGGCAGTTCAAACCCCCCAGCCACTCCTCGGAAGGAAGATGGAACAATTTACTGCCATAGTGATACTGCCTCGGCAACCCAAGGAGGGGTCGCTATGAGTTGGGTACGACTTGATGGCACATAACAACAACAACAACAAGCCTCCTCAACTGTGGCTGCACAATGGAATCAAGCATGGCAACAATTGTGAGGATGGTGCAGGACTAGGCAGTGCTTTGTTCTGTTGTACATAGGGTCACCATGATTCAGAACTGACTTGAGGGCATCTAACAACACACAACAAACAAACTGAGAAAATAAATTTGTTTGTTAAGGCCATCCACATGTGGTATTTCTGCTATAGCAGCACTACATAACTAAGATAGTGACCGTCACCGCAGATGAGCATTTATAAAGCCCTTGCTACACAGGGATTGGGTCACTTCAGTCTCATGATCAGGGCACTCACTTTTTTTGGGGAAAAAACCCATATATTTCTAAATATTTTCAAAGATAACACAAGTCACAGAGTAGAAAGAGGTTAAATTGTGAGGTATAGGGAATAAGAACTCCAGAAATATAAAGAAATGAGAGAAAAACAGAAGGGAGTAGTTTAGTAGTTTAGCCTTTCCTAAACTGATACAGTTGTTTCTAGTTTCTTGTTCCTCTAACCTTGAATTTGTGATATTTTATCAAATGTAAGCTCTGTTTGTGGATAAACACTACACCATTATGATAAAGAATGGATACAATGCTCACTACTTTAAAAATATTCTAATTTCAGAAAAAGAAAAATGAGCAAATGGTTTAGTTTTCTGACAAATTTACTAATCAAAGGCAATGAGCCTACTTTTATTACTTTTTCTTAGTGATATGATCAGTTTTCAAAAGTTATAAAATTCTAAAAAATAGTTTCTTACCTATCTGAATTAGATCTTGCCACTTTAGCATCACCAAGACAGTAAATCAAAACATCAGCTCGGTGGCTAGAGGAAATGATGAGAATCATTCCCTTTGCTTCAGCCACCTTCCCACAAAATCAAACAAAAGCAGAAATATGTGATAGCATCTTCCAAACCTTCTCTCTTTCCAAAGAACAGAATTCTCTTGCTTAGCTAGAAATTAAGAAAATGAATCCAGGTGCTGCAATACCAAAATGCCTACAAAGTCTGCAGGTACATTGTGAGTTACATTAACTAGTTAAGTTTTCAGAGAATAAGGAAAAGCCCCACTTCCCCCCACAAAAAACAAACAAACACTGCAGTCAAATCAATTCCTAATCATAGAAACCTGCCTCATAGGGCTTCCAAGGATGTTGCTCTCCTATGGAGCAGCTGGTGGATTTAAAGCAATGACGTTTTGGTTTGCAGCCAAGCACTTAACCAATGTACTACCAGGGATCCTAATTTGTGCAGAAGCAATTATGTAAGCAGTGCCTCTGATAAAATGAATTAAATTTTCTTGTAATTACCATACCTAGTTTAAGCTGACGTGACTCAGTCACCAGCAAGATAATCCAGGTACATTTCTTGAGACCTTCTTGACATCTATTCTATCCAACTCCTCCTCAACTATCAGTCAACAGTTACTTTAAGCACTTGCTACATGTTAAGCACTTTTCTAAATGCTAAGGATATAGCACTAAATAAACAGACAAAATTCCTGCTCTCCTGAAGCTTATAATCTAGTGGAGAAGGCAGGCATTAAAACATTGCAAGTGTTCATGAATAGATACATGTACACCCATGTTCATCGCAGCACTATTCACAATAGCAAAGAGATGGAAACAACCTAAGTGTCTATCAAAAGAGGAACAGATAACCAAACTATGGTACATACACACAATGGAATACTATGCAACACTAAGGAATAATGTAGAATCTGCGAAACACCTCATAACATGGATGAACTTAGAGGACATTATGCCGAGTGAAATAAGTCAATCACAAAAGGACAAATATTGTATTAGTCCACTTTTATAAAAAAATCAAGGAAAGGTTTATACATGGAAGGAAACTTTCTTTGTTATTAGTACTGGGGTTGAGAAGGGAAAAGGGGGAAAACTGCTAGATAGGTAAGAGACAAGTAATGATTTCAGTGAAGGGAAAGGCAATATACCAAAAGCTAGTGATCAAAATAATAACACTTAGGAAAAGGAAGACAACAAGAGGTGCACAACAAATATAAACACTTCCACATACATGTTGTTTTTGCTGTTGTTATGTGCCTTTGAGTTGGATCCGACTCATAGCAACCCCTCCTTGGGTTTCGAGGCAGTATCACTACAGAAATAGATTGCCTCATCTTCCTTCTGAGGAGTGGCTGGTAGGTTTGAACTGCTAGCCTTCTGGTTAGCAGTCAAGTGCCTTAGGCACTATGCTACCAGAGCTCCTCTACATACATAGTACTGCATTATCAATAATAACTAACATTAATCTACAGTGGATATATGTTGTTGTTGTTGTTGTTATGTGCCGTCGAGTCAAACCCGACTCATATATATAGGCAGACATAATAAATGATTAGGTATAGGTAGGCAAAAGGGAATATATCTATGACCATATATAAGTTTGGCAGACAATATTTCTACATATGTATTTTTCTGTATGTGCTATAAGAAAGTCCATACATATATTAGAGCTAAAAGGGCAAAGTTGTAATTTCTTAGCCACAGTCAAACACCCTGAGGGAATGAGTTGCTGGGCACATGAGCTTGGGACCATGGTCTTAGGGGACATCAAGTTCAACTGGCATAGCACACCACACTAAAACATTGTTATCTTGTATACTGCCACTATGCTAAATCTTTCAACTAGTTTCAGTAGTTTTCTTGCTAAGTCTCTTTGGTTTTCTATGTATAGGATCATATCAGCAAATAGGGATGGTTTTACTTCTTCCTTAGCAATTCGCATGCTTTTGATTTCCCTTTCTTGCCTTACTGCCTAGGCTAGGACTTTCAATACAATGTTCAATAAAAGTGGTGACAGAGGGCATCCTTATCTGGTTCTTGTTCACAAGGGGAATGGTTTCAGTCTCTCTCCACTGAGAACAATGTTGGCTGTTGGTTGTGTATATATGCCTTTTGTTATGCTGAAGAATTTCCCTTCTATTACTATTTTTCTGAGAGTTTTTATCAGGAATGGGTGTTGGATTTTATCAAATGTCTTTTCTGCATTGACTGATATGCTCATGTAGTTTTTATTTTACTTATGTGATGGATTACGTTGATTGTTTTTCTAATGTTGACCCATCCTTGCATACCTGGTAGGCACCCCACTTGGTCATAATGTTGTTTTTTTTTTTTTTTTTTTTGACATATTGTTGGAGGCTATTGGCTAGGACTTTGTGGAAGATTTTTGTTTCTATATTCATGAGGGATACGTTGGTCTGTAGTTTTCCTTTTTAGTGATGTCTTTGCTTGGTTTTATTATTAGGGTTATACTTGCTTCATAAAATGAATTTGGGTGGATTGCATCCTTTTCTATGTCCCAGAATAGTTTGCGTAGGATTGGTGTCAGTTCTTCTCTGAAAGTTTGGTAGAATTCTCCAGTAAAATCGTCTGGACCAGGACTTTTTTTGTTGGTAATATTTTTATGAGCTGTTCAATTTCTTCTGACTTCTGTAGAAATAGACATAGTGATTCTAAAATTCATATGGAATTGCAAGGGACCCAGAATAGCTTAAATAATTTTGAAGAAGAACAAAGGAGGACTCACACTTCCCAATTTCAAGAACTGTGTCTCTTAAACAGACATGTTGAAATTCTAACCCCAGATTTGTGAATGTGACCCTGTTTGGAAATAGGATCTTTGAAGATATTATCAGTTAAGCTAACATGAAGTCATGCTCCAGTAGAGTGGGTTTTACTCCTGTAACGGTTATTCTTATAAAAGAGGAGATGATATATATAGAGATGTAACTGCAGCTGCCAGCCAAGGTAGGAGTTTTTCCATTAAAGCGTCAGAAGGAATGAATTTGGCCAATACCCTGATCTCAGACTCTCAAAACTGTGAGACAATGAATTCTGTTCCCATAAGCTACCCAGTTTGCAGTACTTTGTTACAGTAGCCCTAGGAAACAGCAATGGTAATCAAGACAGTGTGGGAATATAGAATGATACAGATCAATGAAATAGAATTGAGATCCCAAAAATAAACTCACCCATCTATGGTCAACTAATTTGAGACAAGGGTGCCAAGACTATTTAACCGGATAAGATTAGTCTTTTCAAGAAGTAGTGATAAAACAACTGAACAGACACACATAAAACAATGAAGTAGGACTCTACCTCCCACCATATAAAAAAATTAATTGCATATACAAGCTATGTGTAAAAAAATAGATTAAAGACCTTAATTTAAGAGCTGAAACTACTAAATTCTGAGTATATAAGAAAACATAGGAGCAAATCTTCATCATGCTGGATTTGGCAAAAGATTCATACATGACACCAAAAGAACAAGCAACAACAAAATAGATAAACTGGTCTTTATCAAAATTAAAAGTCTTCGTGCTTCAAAGAAAACCATCAAGAGAAGTGAAAACATGTATCTATACAGAAACTTATAAACAAATGTTTAGAGCCAAAAATGATTTGGGGGGGGGGGGAAGATATCCATAATAGCCAAAAAAGTGAAAACAACCCAATGACCATCAACAGATGAATAAACATTATTCTAAGTAAAAGAATGCAATCACATATTATATAATGCCACTTATATGAATTATTCAGAAAAGGGATGGCTGTAGAGACACAAAGTAGATTAGTGGTTGTTTGGGTTGAGAGGAGGGATAGAAGCTAATGGGTTCAAAGTTTCTCTCTTAGGTGATAAAATTATTTTAAAATTGACTGTGGTATTTGTTCCACATATTGTTAACATACTGAAAAACCACTGAATTATATAATCTAAATGGCATGCAAATTATATCTCAATAAAGCTGTTAAAAAAATAAGAGATAATGGTGACCTAGATAAAAACAGTGATGAAGAAAGAAGTAGACTAACTCCAGAGATACTGAGAAGCTAAGTAGCACTGGTGGCACAATGGTTAAGTGCATGACTAACTGGAAAGTCGGTGATTTGAACCCACCAGATCCTCTGTGGGAGGAAAGAACTGCTTTCTGTTCCCATAAGATTACAGCCTAGGAAACCCAATGGGACAGTTCTACTCTTAGCATATAGGGTTGTTATGAATCAAGAGTCTACTCAATGGCACCTAACAACAATGACAATAAATCAACAAGATTTATGATAGACTGGATGTGATAGGTAGGGAGAAGGAGCTGTCAAGGATGACTCCCAGGTTTCTGGATGGATCGATGATGTTATTAGGAGAACAACCTAGTTAAGCTACAACTTGCTGAATTATAAAAATTAATTTCCATGTTTACAGTTAAAAAATATTATCAGATATTTAGTAATATCTGACCTATGTTGTTGTTGTATTGCCTCAGAAAAAAGAAAAATGCATTAATCTTCACCAGGGCCATGATTTCATTAGTGACCCTCACACTCCACAGTGCTTCCATTTCCTACCAAAGCCTTAAAAAAACAAACAAAAATAATAATAAAAAAACCTGGCATTAATCTCAAAAGGGCTAAGAACTGTAAGTCAATAGAACACAGCAGCAGGATAATACCATAGTGTCCACTGCTTGTTCAGGGATAAAGTGGGTGAGAGTTATAATGGCAATAAAAGGAATCCGGAACCTTGATTTTTTTTTTCTTTTCAAAAATATGAATTTTGTAAGGTTATCCACTGAAAAGGATCAGAAGCAATGACAACCCAGTAGCAATGAACACAGCCCCAAGACTGTGGTTTCCAAACACTATTCTCCATCATGAGGAATCAGTAAACCTTGGAAGACTGCTGATCCCTAGGACTGGGATAGAGTATGCGCCCATTGGCCTGATCAATCTTGCCATACCAGAAAGCAAGGAAGTTATCAAAGAAATAAGTTTGTCAAAAAGACTCAGGAGCCAATAAAGAAAAAGAAACTCACCAGATAAATATGAGGCAACAAAAAGAACAATGAATGCAACTGTCTAAAGCATATGAAAAGTTGAGTTTATAACATAAAAAAGAAAGAGAGCTTTTCTTATCAAAACAAACATACATACATACACACACACACACAAATCAGTGGACATTACTAGAAATACCTTGAGCATAAACTCTATATTCAAAAACTTGACAATTAAAATGAAAGAATTAAGAATTCTTGTTACAGAGTTCCAGCAAGATGGCAGACTAGGCAGAAAGACTGCACAGACCCTCTTCAACAGAGAAAAGGGAAACCAATTAACACAGACACAGAAGATAATCTTGGACCCCTGAGCCTTGAAGGGAAGGATACA
>NW_006921832.1:3398799-3400080 GCF_000298275.1 Orycteropus afer afer
TACTTCCGTAGTGATACTGCCTCGGAAACCCAAGGAGGGGTCGCTATGAGTCGGGGCTGACTCGATGGCACACAACAACAACACAACAACATTTTGGGTATTTAAAGAGACAGCACTCTCGCAGATTCCTGGGGCTTAAGAACACGACCTGCTTTCCAGCAACCCCAAGGTCACTTGGGACCTGCAAGACTGAAAAGGTACGACATTCCTCTTGTTACTCTTACACCCCACACCCACTTGGTGAACGGAGGTACGGCCATCCGCCACTCCCACCTACCTTCTGGGCCCACAGGAACTCCATCACAGCCTGTGTGCTCAGACGGAGCCTGGCTGCCCTGCCATGTCCACCACTGATTTTTTTTTCCTCTCTTTTTTTTTATTTTTATTTTTTTCTTTTTTGCTTTCTTTTTTCTGGTGATGAGTTTGCTTGTATTTGTCTGTTTTAAAACAACTAATATTACTAATACTTTTGTCCTTTTCATTATTATTATTCTTAATCTTCCCCTACCAGGTCCCAGTTTTCAGCATTTCTTCTTTTCCCTGTTCCTGGTTGGACTTTTTTTTTTTTTTTTAATTTAAGGGTTATTTTTTTCCCTTTTCCCCCTTTTTTCTCATGATTAACCCCATTCCATGTTTTTCTTTTTGCATTTTTCCCATTTTTTTCCCTTCATTTATTATTCTCCTTCCCTACTTTTTTTTTTCCTTAGTGCCCTATCCCCAGATATTGCAGGTTTTCTTGTTTTTTTTCTTTTTTTCCCTTTTTTTTTTTGGTTACTGTTCCTGTATAATTACATGGTGTGTTTTTCATCCATGGGCTTTTAGTTTTTTGATGGTTATTCAATTATAATTTGTGTCTGAGTGGGAGACAACAACAGTCCCCATAAGACACAACTACACCCACGCCTCCTGCAACTTCACTTACTGAGCGAGAGCCACTACTCCTTCTCTACCAACGGGCCAATGATAAAAAACCACCAAGAAGAGCCTGAATCACCCTTGGCTGCTCTTCACAAACAGTTAACAGAGATCTAAATACAACGACGACACGATACCTTGGAGACAAGAGACCATCACAGTCCACACAAAGAAGCAGGATAAAGTGGTAGAAACAAGGGAGCAGGATACAGACCCAGAACACATCCCTGAGGAAAAACCAGCATTGGAACTCTTCGGTAAGGAATTCAAAAGAATTATCTTTAGGTATCTTCAAAGGATTGAGAGACAGACCAAAGAAAACACAGGAAAAAAATTACAAGAATTTTGGAAGAAAATACAAGAACA
>NW_006921832.1:3403414-3445610 GCF_000298275.1 Orycteropus afer afer
AAAAAAAAAAAAAAAAGAATTCTTGTTACAGGCTGTAATTCAAGGTTACTAAATAGTTCTGGTTTACAATGGAAAATTCTTTATAGAATTCCAGGTAATTAAAGTGGAAAGAATAATAGAAGAAGAAAATTGTCATTGTGTAACCCTTAATGAATTAAATGATTTGGGTAATATCATTGATGAAACAATTACATAAAAGGTTGATATGGTACTTCAAAATGATAGAGAACATTATCTTTAAATCTAACCAAAGACACAAAAGACCTATATAAAGAAAACTACAAAACGAGTTTTACGAGAAACCAGCAGAGACCTACATAAATGGAAAACGATGCTATGCTCATGGATAGGAAGAATTAATAATGTGAAAATGTTAATGGTACCCAAAGTGATCTACAGATATAATACAAATCTGATTCAGATTCCATCATCTTTCTTTGAAGAGATGGAAAAGCTAATTTTATATGAAAGCAAAGAGACTTAGGATAATTGGAGCACTATTAAAGAAGAAGAACAAAGTAGGAGGCTTCACACTCTCCCCATCTCAAAATCTACTGTACAGCCATGATAGTTAGAACAGCCTGGTACTGTTACAATGACAGACATACTAACCAATGGAACAGAACTGAGAACTTAAAATTAAACCCATCCACCTATGGATAGCTGATCTTTGACAAAGGTCCAAAAGTCATTAATGGGGAAGAGATAGTCTCTTTAATAAATGATGCTAGCAAAACTGTATATCCATTTGCAAGAAAATCAAACAGTACTCATATCTCACACCATATACAAAAATGAACTCAAGTTGGATCAAAGATCTGAATGTAAAATTTAGAACTTTTAGTTCTAGACCACCAAAGAAAAAGCAGGGACAAAGTTAGGGGCTCTAATTCAGGGCATAAATACACTATTGAAAAAGACACCAACACCAGAAGATAAAACAGATGACTAAGACCTCCTAAAAATTATGCACCTCAAAAGATTTCACAAAAAAGAGAACTCACAGACTGGGAAAGTTTTTTGGCAATGACTTATTGGACAAGGGGCTAATCTTAAAATTTACAGAAAACTTCAACACCTTAACAACAAAAAAGATAAATAATACCATTAAAAAATGGGCAAAGGACAGGAATAGACACTTCACCAAAGAAGACATTCAGGTAGCTAACAAATACATGAAGAAATGCTTATGATCATTAGGTATCAGAGAAGTACAAATCAAAACAATAATGAGATATCATCTTACCCTAGCACTAACAGCAAAGTCAAATAAAAAACAACAAATGATAGTGAATGTGTAGAGAGACTGGCATCCTCATACACTGCTGGTGGGACTGTAAATGGTGCAATCACTGTGGAAAACAGTGTGGGTTTCCTCAAAAAGCTGGAGGTAGAAATATCATATGATCCAGCAATCCCACTACTAGGTATATATCCTAGAGAAATAAGATAAGTGACACAAACAGATGTATGCACACCCATGTTTATCACAGCACTATTGATGATAGGAAACAGATGGGAACAACTTAACTGGCCATCAATAGATGAATGGATAAACAAACATACACACAATGGAATACTACACACTGTTACAGAGCAACAATGAATCTGGAAAACATCTCAACATGGATGAACTTAGAGGGCGTTATGCTGAGTGAAGTTAGTCAATCACAAAAGAACAAAATACTGTATAATATCACTATTGTAAAAAGTCACGAAAAGGGTTTCACAAAAAAAGAAATATTCTTTGATTGTTATCAGGGGTGGGTAGGGAAAGGAGGGTAAACCACTAACTAAAGGGTAGACACCTATTAACTCAGGTGAAGGGTATAAATAAATAATAGAGTACTTTAAAAGTAACCATCTGTTCTGGTTACCTAGTGCCGCTCTGACAAAAAATATACCACAAATCAGATGGCTTTAACAAACAGGAGTTTATTCTTACAATTTGGAGGCTTTAAGTTCAAGTTCAAAGTGCCAGGCTCTAGGGGCTGGGTGAAAGCCCCTTAGCCATGGGCTTCAGCTCTGCCTCCAGCTCCTGGCCCACTGAAGCTAGAGGCTTTACTTCACTCAGACAGCTTGCTGGCTACTGAGGCTGCCAAGCCCAAGGTTGACAAGTAAAAAGGCACAGTCCTGATGTTACCAAACTACATGGCAGGCCATTAATTCAAGTCCATTGTAAGTCCCAAGGTCAGCAGAGCATGGCAGGCTTCTGAATAATGACACGGATACATGCAGAAGTGTGCCATAAGCTAGAGACCATTCCCAAAGCTGCTGCTTATACACGAGAAGCAGACCACATTCCCTAAGGCAGCTACTCAGCTGCTTGTGGTAGATTCCACCATGGAGTTGATTGCCAGTCTCATCATGGGGAATAACTACCAACAGCTGCCCAGCTACTCAATCAGGCCCAGCCAAGTTGACACACAACAAATAATAACCACACACCATCTGAATCTAATAATTACTGAAGTGGGAAAAGTAAACATCATATTTACTAGTCATCACCTATAAAATTATCTTGCAAAAAAACAAAAATGCTAAATGAATTTATTCAAGCATGTAGAGCTAATTTCTTTGTTGTTGTTGTTAGGTGTTGTTGAGCCATCTCCAACTCATAGCGACCCTATGCACAGCACAGCAGAACAAAATACTGTCCAGTCTTGTGTCAACCTCACGATCCTCGCTATACCTTCTACTTATTCTATTTATTTATATAGAGCTAACTTCTATTTACAAGAAATACATGGAACTGTAGAACAAAGAAACATCTAAGAAAATGCAGAAGTTGGAACATTCTATAGGACAAACTGACCTAGTTCTGCAATAAATCAATGTCATGACAAAAAAAGCAGAGGGATATGGAGGAACTGCTCTAGATTAAGACTTGAGAGATGTAACAACTAGATATTATACGTGGACCCTACCCTTATTCAAACAAACCAACTCTAAAAAGGCAATAAAGGGAGTATCTGATTACAAACTGTGTAGTAGAAGTATTAGGAAGTTATTATTAATTTTGTTTACTGGTACTGTGGATACATAAGAAAATATTAAGTGACTCATGGTGGACTATACAAGGTGAAATGACTTGATGTCTGCAATTTGGGGGTAAAAGAACAAAAGGAATGTAGCAAATATGGCAGCACCTTAATTTCTCCTGAATCCAAGTTATAGGTATCTGGGGGTTCATTGTATCATACACATTATATTATACACATTATTAAAAAAAAACAAAACTCACTGCTGTCGAGTCAGATCTGACTCATAGCAACCCCTCCTTGGGTTTCCGAGGCAGAATCACTATGGAAGTAGATTGCCCAACCTGCCTTCTGAGAAGTGGCTGGTGGGTTTGAACCTCCAGCCTTCTGGTTAGCAGTCAAATGCCTTAGGCACTACACCACCAAAGTTCCCACACACATTATACTATATTCGTATTTTGTACATATTGGTGAATTTTCATAATAAAACATTAAAAGAATAATATCACCAAGATGATCAAGTCCATATGGACTTCAAAAAATTGTTATCACTTGTAGAAAGCAACCTTTAATCTCAAAGCAATGCATATGAATAGGCTGTCCTTACACTACTATCCTAAAACCAAACCAAAACCAAACCCACTGCTGCAGAGTCAAATCCAACTCATAGCGACCCCTCCATGGGTTTCTGGGGAGGTATCACGATGGAAGTAGATTGCCCAACCTTCCTTCTGGGAAGTGGCTGGTGGGTTTGAACCACCAACCTTCTGGTTAGTGCCTTAGGCACTATACCACCAGAGCTCTCCTTTAAAAAACCAGGAATCTAAAAAAAAAAAAAGAACAAAAAACCCAGGAATCTATTCATCATCAGCTTCATTTACAATTTAAAAAAATTACTTAGAAATCTTTTTTTTTTTTAATATTTATATTTCCTCCCTTTATTAGAAATAAATCTCACAACATCAGGGATTTTGTTCCACTCACTACTATTTCTCAGGGCCTCAAATATTTATTGAACGAGTAAGTGGAGCTGGCATAGAAAACAGCTGACTGCATAAAGTTCAAAGTAACTAATTCATTTTGCTTCAGTGTAAAATGTCAGTATTTTCTTAAGTCATAATCTTAATAGTCATTTAATTTTAATCAATAATTCATATCACATTCTCACAGCTGCCTTACCCAGTGTCTTCCATTAACGCCAGAGTGATTCGAGAGAGGACTCGGTTCTGGGTGTGAGAGCCAGTCATTGCTTCATTCTGAAAATCACCAACAGAATATAATCAGAAGATTGGACCAGAGCCTTGCAACTCCCAGTAATAGTAATGATTCCTTTGATGTATATTTAAAATACCTTAAGGGTGAGCAGTTGACAAAACATTACTTAAAAATGGTGAAATACATAATAAGCCTTCTTTAAAACAAGACTGACACTTAAAATGAAATCTATTTTCTTCCTTAAATGACTCCCTTGTGTATAACTTCTCTAGAATGGTAAGCAACTGGCATTTAGAACTCTGTGATGAAAATGAAGATTGTTATCTATGGAAACAGAAATACTGTAAAAGTATTACACTGTCTAGGTAGAGGAAAGTGGGTCGTTAAGATAGATAATCTGGTCGGGAATATTCTATAGAAAATGTTTTCACAACCCTCAACTTTATGATCACAGAAATATACATGATTATGCAAAAGAAGGATGAAGGCTTCATAGTATCAAAGAATTTACATAAGGGACCTAAAAAGATCACTAAGGTCTACTATGCATATTATATTTGTATCATAAAATTCCTATCATGAGATCATCTAACAATGGAGAGCTCAATACCTCTTGTGGAAGCTTAGTCTATATTTGGGCAGCTCTCATTATTTTTAGAATCTTTATGTTGAACAGTTATGGTCATCTCAAGTACTTAATACCACCCTTTTTTTTATAGTTCAAGGACACAAAGTTAACTTCAGAGAGAGGAGGAAGTTAATGAAATTACTACTCTTACATTCTCTTCTTAAAAGTACAAACATTTTCATTTCTGGCCAATTGACAGTTTTCTAAAGGGAATTACTTGAGAAAATTGCTAGGGAAAATAAACTGAAATTCCCATGGCAGAAGTAAATGTATGCTTCTTCCATAAGTACCCATCATTGCTACTTTGGATACAGCTAAATAAGAACAGTCGGCATAAGCACTAATTTCATTTTTTTTTTTTTTTCACAATTTTACCTACTTTGGCAATCATGCATGTAAACTGCAACTATTTAATTATCTAAACCAACCACTGAAAAAAAAAAAAAGTACACACCTTTTGCTCCAGAAATTTCACTTCCAGGGATTGATTCTTTCTCTTTCTCTATAAACAAATATGACCCTGGGTAACTTTCTAGCTCTAGTCCTCTGGAAAGCTAATAATGTGGAGTCAGCTGAGTTACCAGGCAATAACACTTATAGAAAAAAAAAAATTCCCTGATATATCTCTGGATTGAATCATTGAGAAGCCACAGTTTGACTTCTTATGAGTATGTGCTTCACAAAGATCTGGAAGTGATGCCTATGGAGCTGTTAAAAGAGACAATTGGCTCCTTTTTTGGGATATAGCACTTCTAAACCAGGTGGCTCCTGCACTCAAATGTGGTGGTGGTGCCCTTGCACTTGAACTTGAAGGTGAGAGAGAAAGGCACAGAGACTTTGTTTGGAGCACAGAGATCCCCTGACCTGCCATGCTAGCATGCTATGCTTCCTGTCTAGTATCCTTCTAAGTGAATCTTTTTCCAACGAGGTCTTGTGAGTCTGATTATTTAGTTGAATATAAGAACACCCACTAGTAGGCATTGGAGATAGGGATAACTTGTCCATCTGAGCATTGTTTGCAAAAAAAAAAGAACTTGAAATGCAGTTGCTTTTTAACACAGGAATGTTATGTTACAGCCATACAATATAATAAAATGTAGCTGTTAAAAAATAAATGAGTAGATCCAAGTACATAGTCTATTTTGCCAAAGCATGTGTTTCTGCAGTATGCATGAATTCATGTGAGATTGGTAAATAATGGAATGGCATCAGTATAACATGGCATCATGTTCATTCATAATGATTTTTCTGCTTTAATATCTTGTGCCATGAAGCAATAGTAGCTGAATATATAGTGCACTTATATAGCTAAACACAGGAAAGAAAACAAGGGAATAATGTACAGTACATGATGCCTTTTCACTGCATTTCTCCCTCTTGGCTCAATATAGCCAGGATCTCTATTTCGGAAGTACTTTATTGCATGATTCTCCCTAATCTTTGTGCATTTTGCCCTTTTCTCCATTACTCAGATTTATAGCATAACATACACTACCCCTGCTTTTCGTTGCTGTTTACAGTAAAGAGATACTACAATAACTTTCCTCATTGGAAATTTGATGTCTTTTTAACCATGCTGTTGTTGTTGTTGTTATATGCTATGGAGTCAGACCCAACTCATAGTGACCCCTCCTTGGGTTTCTGAGGCAATATCACTATGGAAGTAGATCGCCCAACTTTCCTTCCAAGGAGTAGCTGGGGGGTTTGAACTGCCAGCCTTCTGGTTAGCAGTCAAGTGCCTTAGGCACCATGCTACCAGAGCTCCCTTAACCATGCTAGTATTTTTATTTATTTTTAGGGGGCTCGGAGGCTACTTTTCACTTAGGGGAGGCTCCATTTTAAGGCCAGGGCCTGTGGTAGGTGGGTGCAGAGCAGTTAGGAACAACTAAGAGAGACGAACTTGTCTGTCAGTTTGTTGTCCTATGGTGGCTTACATGTTGCTGTGAGGCTGGAGGCTATGCCACTGGTGTTGCAAAATGCCAGCAGGGTTACCCATGGTGGACAGGTTCAGCGGAGCTTCCTGGCTAAGACAAACTCAGAAGAAGGAAGAGGCCATCCACTTCTCAAACAATTGGCCAGTGAAAATCTTATGAATAGCAGTGAAATACTGTCTGATATATTACTAGAAAAATTTATGAATAGCCATGAAATATTGTCCGATATAGTGCTGGAAGATGAGCCCATCAGGTTGGAAGGCACTCAACGATGGGCTCAAGTATAGCAAAGATCATGAGAATGGCACAAGACTGGGTAGTGTTTCATTCTGCTGTGCACAGGGTTGCTATGAGTTTGAGACTACTTGACAGCACCTAATGAAGAACAGTATATTTATTGTGACTTACTGTTTTGTTAGTACTCTGGTTACTTGTTTTTTCCCATAAGCTTGGTATTTTTAGTGTCTGATTTTGAAGAAAGAATTTTTCAGGAAAACACAGATTTCTTTATAGCAGAAGCACTTGCAAAGTATTAGAAAGACGTTTAACATACCATTAAGTTGGGCATTCCTACTCCCGTAGTGACACTGCCTCGGAAAACCAAGGAGGGGTCGCTATGAGTTGGGGCCAACTCGATGGCAAATAACAACAACAAGAAGTAAAACAGTTGTATAAATGTACCAACCCGTTTGTGTGCTTTTCAAAAAAATTATACATATACATACACATTTCTGGTAAGTTATACAAAAAACTTAGTGCTTATACCTGAAGGGAAAAGGGATTTTAAAATTTTTTAACCTAGTACACTATTTGAATAACTTTTACCATCAATATGAATTACTTTTATTAAAGAAAAAAAAGTTTAGTAAGATTTAAAAATAAACTGACCTCTAATAACCGCTTTTCCCAATGGTTGAGCTCAGTGCCCATACCACCTTGATTTTCAAGTTCCATTCCCTCCAGAATTGGACAATTAAAATGTTTTCGTGCTTCATCCTAAGAATCAGAAAACAAATAAACCCCCCACAAAAGTACCATAACTTAATGGCAAAATCTTTATCACACAGTACATAATAGACATTAAAAAATTACTTTGGTGAGAAAAGAGAACTCTTTTTAAAAATAAAGTTTTTAATATAATTAAATATTTTGATGCCGTTATATTCTTCTTTGCTAGTGAAATACTATTTATCTTATTATTTGAAAACTTTAAGTCACATATATTTCAAAAAAGTTAGACTAGTAGGATTGCCACTTTAAATCTTGTGTTATTTAAATTAAATCTTGTGTTAAATTTCTGCTCTTATTATAGGTAAGTCTTTGTAGGGAAAAAAACTATTCAATAGAAAATAATTCTGCATATTTTATTTTCATCTGTCCTTCATAAAAAGACCTCCAGGGACTGTAAATATCCCAAGACCAGTGCAAAACTTCAGAAGGCAGAGAACTGTGTGTAGTCAAGGAAGGAGAACAGAAAATAGGGTTCTCGCATTAAATTAATTCAATGAATTAGGAATAATACAATGAATAAGGAAGACCGAAGAAGAGTTGATGCTTTTGAGTTGTGGTGCTTGCGGAGAATGCTGAAAGTACCATGGACTGCTAAAAGAACTAACAGATCTGTCCTGGAGGAAGTGCAGCCAGAATGCTCCTTGGAAGCAAGAATGGCCAGACTTCGTCTCACCTATTTTGGTCATGTTGTAAGAAGGGACCATTCCCTGGAGAAGGATGTCATGCTTGGTAGGGTGGAGGGTCGACGAAAGAGGGGGAGGCCTTCAATGAGATGGATTGACACAGTGGCTGCGATGATGGACTCGGGTATAGCAGGGATTGTGGGGCTGGTGCAGGATCAGGCAGTGTTTCATTCTGCTGTGCATGGGGTTGCTATGAGTCGGAAATGACTTGATGGCACTTAACAACAACAACAACAACAACTCATTAAATTAGGGTGGGGGATAAATGGAACCTCAAATGAAACAACAGCAATAATGCAGATAAATAGTGATTCCAAGAAGCACTGACTTAAAGAAGTAGGTAGGATAGGGTCGTAAGAATTACTGCCAAATTTTCATTTCTTCACATTTCTCTTGGCCTGTAGGTTTACAATATTAGCTTTATATTACATATCCTACTATAAGGTGCTCAGGTATAGCAGAGATCACAAAGCTGGCACGGGACTGGGCAGTGTTTCGTTCTGTTGTACATGAGGTCACTATGAGTTGGAGATGACTGGATGGCACACAACAACAACAACTACAAGGTTCTGAACTTTAATCATAAATTCTTAAATAATAATGATTAGCAAGGAAAGGTCCATAATGAAGGAAAAGAGCAGATGGTTCATGATATGGGAAAATTTTCAAAAATACTTACAACAACACGAGGTGTTACCAGGAGATACACAGTGTGATGAACTCTCTTATTGTCCCGAACATCCCATAATCTCTCCACTTTTCGAACTACTTTATCACTCCATTGATATAATCCAAGACTACGATTACAGAATGGAAAGAACCGTTTTTGCAAATTCATAATCACTTTAAATGTAAAAGTGTTCATGAATGTCAATTATGAAATTAAAATATTTCAAAGCTTACAAGTAACAAGTCCATGCAAAGTACTTGATAAGTATTTTCTACTTTAATCTTTTCAACAACCCTAGAAGGTCATTATTATTAATTTTCAGGTAAGGAAACAGAAGCTTAGAGAGATTAACTTACTCTAGTTAACATAGCAAATACTTCACTAAGTTGACAACGAGTTACTTCTTTTTGACAAATGTTACTTAATAAAGCAAAAGTAAGCCCAGAATGTGTGGTTAACTGTCTCCATGAGACCAGAACTTCATGGTTCCTGTTTACTATTACTGAACATTTTGAGCAAAGATTCTACAGAAGAATCCTGATCAAAAGGGGGAAAATAAAGAAAAGAATTTCAAATTCTGACTACAGATTTTCTGGAGCCATGGAGGCTGAATGAACCCCTGAAACTACTGCCTTGAGATAAATCTTTAAACTTTAAACCAAAACCTCCTCTAAAGTCTTCTTAAAACCAAACAATAGTAACTTAACCAGTAAAGAATGTCTACCTTGAGCATTATGGTCGTTTAAGAACTACCTATAGAGGATCAAACTGACAAAAATAACAACTTGAAAGACTATATAGGAACCTTAGGGGGCAGTGAGTTTATGTTAACGGGAGAAGAACAACTGAGAAAAGGGAGGTGAGGATGGTTGCACAACTTGAAGAATGTAATCAGTGTCACTGAATTGTACACGTAGAAATTGTTAAATTGGTGTATTTGTGCTTTGTGTATTCCCAACAAAAACAAAATTTTTTTTTTTTTAAAGAAAGCAAGTCTAGAGAAAGATATAAGAAAAATACAATAAAGATGGCATTTTAATTTAGTTGGAAAGGATAACTTCTTAAATATTTGTACTGTGAAATTCATTATCCATGTGGGAAAAAAGTTAAACACCTATTCCATCTGATATACAAAAATAAATTGCAGAGAGAGGTCAGCAAAATGGGAGCGTAAACACCTCTGAAAACTCCCTTCTCTGTGAAAGCAATGAGAAAACTAGCAAATCAGAATCAACCTTTTTAAGAACTCTGGAAATTAATCAAAGGCTTGCAACAAGCTGAGAAGCATTTATTCCAGAAAAGCAGGTAAGTCTCAGGAAGAATCTTTGTGTTTTTTTCCCATCCCCCTTCTCCAGCTCCATGGTATCTTTGAAAACCACAATCAACAACCTGGCAATTCTTGGAGAGGGTGGAATAAGATTAGAGCCTCTTTAAAGTCTCATTCCCAGAAAATTTTCATTATCTGACTTCTCTAATGTTTCCTTGGAAGGTACCACTTGCAAGGCTCTCTTTATTTGACCTGACTCAGAGCTTACCCAGTGTGATATGCTCTTTTCCATGAACTCTTGTCAAAAACATTTAGAGGCAATTGTTTAATTTCATAGATGCTTGAGGAAGAATGTAACAGTTGGAGCAAAGAATAAGTTAAACAAAAAGCTTAAAAGAAAAGGCTGGAGAATGGGATGTCTATTAATGTGTTGAAAAGCACCAGCATACTCCTGGGATTCTAGAAAGCCACCTGCATGCACAGGGTTGCGAGTATGCCTCAACCTGGGAGCACACTCAGGAAAGTCCTACACAGACCCTAGGCTCTCAATTCTGGCTAACTATGAGGCTCTGTACAACCAGGAAGTAAAGGTTAAGGCCTGGCTGAGTGTTGCACAGAGCCCATCAGCAAAGACTGGGAGACTTAAAGAGATTTAAGAAATTGCTATCCAGTCATTCATTAACCAAGCAGATATTCAGTGGTCACACATGACCAAGAATGCAGACTTTTCAAAATCAGTACAGAAAAATCATTAAACAAACAATAAACCTTGGGGAGGAAGGGAGAATCTGATTTCCAGAGTTCCCACATTATTCAAAACATCCCATTTTCAACAACAACAATAAAAATTACAAGACATGTAAGAAACAAAAAAATACGGCCTATACATGGGAAAAAAGCAATCAATAAAATTGTGCCTGAGGAAGCCTAGATGTTGGACTTACTAGACAAAGACTAAATCAGCTGTTTAAAATATGTTCAAAGCATTATAAAGAACCTTTATAAAGGAAGAATAACCTAAAAGCCTAGACAAAAAATAGGCAGTTTACAAACAGAAAATGCAAATAGCTAAAACCCTAGAAATATAAATTATGAGATATCATCTTTCACCTATGAGATTGGCAAAAAAAAAAAAGATTTATAATATCTAGAATTTAGTAAGATATTGATAAATACATTCATACATGCCTGGTGGGAATAATATCCCTATTATACCTTTATTTAAAAAAAATGTAAAATGGTATTTTTTAATTAAAATTTATAATGTATGTAGATTTTAAACCCAAAATCCCACATTGGAATATTTATCCAATAGGAATAAAAGCACTACTAATACTACCATAGTGCCTAAGGCACTTGACTGCTAACCAGAAGGCTGGCGGTTCAAACCCACCAGCCACTCCTCAGAAGGAAGATGGGGCAATTTACTTCTGTAGTGATACTGCCTCGGAAACCCAAGGAGGGGTCACTATGAGTCGGGTCTGACTCGATGGTACATTACAACAACAATACTACCAAAAAAAAAAAGATACATATCTATATAGGTATGCGAGCTCTGGTGGAGCAGTGCCTAAGGCATTTGACTGTTAATCAGAAGGCTGGCAATTCAAACCCACCCGCTACTCCTCAGAAGGAAGGCTGGGCAATCTACTTCCATAGAGATCCTGCCTCGGAAACCCAAAGAGAGGTTGTTATGAGTCAGAATCGACTCAGTGGCAGTGAGTTTGGTCTTTGATATATAGAGGTATATATCTTTTTTTTTCCTCTTCCCATTATGGAGTCTCTGAGTGGTGCATATGGTTAACACACTTGGCTGCTAATCTAAAGGTTGGTGGTTGAAGTCTACCCCGAGGCACCTCAGAAGAAAGGCCTGGTGATATACTTCTGTAAAATCACTCTGAAACACAAGGGCTAGGGCTGACTCGATGGCAACTGGTTGTTATTAGTTATTCATTATAGAAAATTATGGTGGACATTAATTTTTATTTCTTTCTATAATCCCCAATCATTGTTTTCTGGATTTTTCTCCTAGAGTATTTCTACTGTTATCCCTATGAATCTCTTATTCTCACCAATAAAACAACAGAAAGAGGCTACTTTTTCCCAGTATTTTATTATGAAAATTTCAAACATACAAAAAACTTGAAAGAGGTATAGACTAAACACCCTTATATCTAATAGCCACCATCTAAATTCTATAATTAACATTTTGTTGTATTTGTTTTACCATATATTTATGTACCTATCTATGCCTTAGAGAAGTTATTCTTCATTCCTTTTATCTTTTTCTATGGTAAGGCAATGTTTAAGCCTAAACAGTAAAGAAAGCCAGAAAGAAACAGTTTTTACCTTATTAATCACTTTAACATTCTTCTCACCAACATGTAAAGATTAACAATTCCTCCAAATCAATGGCTAGGGTCAACTCCAACTTTCTATATGTCTAACAACTGAACTTCTGATTATTCCTTTATCTCCATTTATACTGGAATATTTTATGCCTTTGAAGAACATCTTCAATTCAAGAAAGTACTGCAAGTAACCAGCTTAGCTACGGATCTTATGCATGATTATCTCTCCCTTCCTTACCTACATCACTAAGTAGATGATGCCTATCTCATCATTCTACGTTTTCCATAAAGATCATAATCCTTACAAAAGACCAAGCATACCACCAAATCTATACAAGGAAGGAATACAATCTAGGAAGGAAGGTATCTATTTCTACTTAGAATTTTGTTTCTTTATATGTGTTCTAAAAAAATATTATTTTGGAATAATGTTATTACCTGCTTTAATACTTACTTATCTAGTTATTTTAATAGAGATCATTTTAAGTGAAGTAAAATATACATAAAGTGAACAAATCTTAATAAAGACTAAATTTTTATCCTACACTCATATACCACCACCCTGATCAAGATGTAAAAGTTTCAACACCCCACAAGGTGTACTCATGCCCCTTTCCAATCTATACCCAATGTGCCCACTGAAATAAAACCACTATTCTGGCTTCTATTATTGCCTGTTTATGACACCCTTATAAATGGTGTATCTGACTCCTTTTGCTCATCATTATATGAATAGGATACTTATTCATTCTACTGTGGATGTACCTTTGAGTGGCTTCCATTTTTTGGCTATTAATAACAAAAGCATCACGAACATTCTTGTAGAAGTGTTTTTGTGGTAGACATGTGCTCTTAAGTTTGAGATTTACCTTTTATATAAATGCATGACAATGTTTACAGTTCTTTGACTAGAAGTCTACGTAAAATTCTGAACAATTTTTTTTTAGTATTTATTATTTGACACACTGAGCTTCTGGGTCACCATTAATTTGCTGTGTTATTTATCAGTTAACATGCAAATATTGCTATATTAGTAATTACTACTAAACCAAAATATAAACAGCTCACATTTTCTCTCAGTCTGACTACATTGTAAGGTAATGCATGTTACAATGTGGTGGAAAAGAGCCCTGCCTGACAAGAAAAGTCTCTTGAACAATTCATCTCAATTTCCTTATCAATAAAATTAAAGCATGAAGCTAAATAATCTGTTATGTCCTATTTTGTTTTAATACCTCTAATTTCCTTGGGTTAGCCACAAAGCTAATATTTTTTTTTATGAAATGTAACATGCTGTGATTCTGATATTCTAGCCTTAGCATCTTCCAATCAAAGAGAAGAACAAGAACAAAAATAACAAATACCTATGATTAAAAGGTGGGAGACCATCTGCAAATCTTGAAGTTAGAGGATTCCCATCTTTATCATGGTAGAACGCAAACAGCCCAGCAGAGAAACCCTGTAAGAAAAAGCTCAAACTGTCTTAAAAGTGAAAAATATAGTCTGATAACAAAAATTACAATATGTTCTGCTATCTAACACTGACATAAAAGCACTATGCCAATACTTGTACAAAAGTTCTCATTTATTAGAACTGGACAATTAAGTGTCCTGTATTAGTGAACTTTAAATTCAAGTTACTTGGAGTAGACATTTTCAAATAACTTTTTCAAAATGAATTGTTGTTGTTGTTGTTATGTGCCGTTGAGTCAGCCCTGACTCATAGCGACCCCTCCTTGGGTTTCCGAGGCAGTATCACTACGGAAGTAGGATTGCCCAACCTTCCTTCCGAGGAGTGGCTGGTGGGTTTGAACCGCCAGCCTTCTGGTTAGCAGTCAAGTGCCTTAGCCACTATGCCACCAGAGCTCCCCAAAATGAATTAGACATTTTAAAATTATTTTCCATATAAATACTATAAGCATCAATTATTGTGCTATAATGATACTCTCAGACACTATTAAAGAGTTTAAAAACCATATACTAGAGTCCCAGCTGTTTTGTTTTTTAATTCCTTTGTCAGTCTGCTTTTTAAAGTCTGCCTTCTTCCTTGTTTGATAACATATTAGGTACCACTTCTGATTGCTGGATAAAAGTTGAAATGATGGAAGCAATACACTGAATTGCATGGTCAACACCAACACTTGCCTAAAATAAAATAGCTGAATTTAATAAAAAATTCATGTGAACAGGTTCATTTGTACGCTTTCAAATACACACACAAAGAAATCACTATTTAGTTAACATCTTCCTTTCCTCCATTTGAGAAGGTAGGAAGTCATCACTATTTTCTTCTTTTAAGGATTTCCGTGGTTGTCAGAAGCAGCAGCAGTCCAGGGCCCTGCCATAAGCTATATAGACTCACAGTCCTTTTAGTATCCCTTACTCATAAATCTCAGGATTATAAGAGAGGAAAAACCTTTTGTGAAAAAGATATTATCTTATTTTGTAAGTGAGAAAACCTAAGGCCCCAAGAGTAATGGCACGGCAGAGGTATAAACAACGCATTTACTATTTAAGAATGTGTTTATCATGGTTAATTCTCTTCATCTGAATTTAATAAGCTCTACAACTGCACTAGGGAACACCACTGCTGAAAATCATTACAGTACAGTATGGAGTGGAGACTGGGGGTGGTAGATCAAGTGTGCTCCTAAGAACACTCATAAATTCAGTCATTGATCCAAAAAAGTTAAGAGGCAACATTTTATTTACATACATACACACAAACTCAAAAAAAAAAAAAAAAAAAACCACTGGAAGTGTGTGTATAAAACTAGCAATATAAAATTAAGGTATTTGACATGACTCAAATGGCTGACGTAGGTCTAGAGCTGACTCCATTTTATTTCTGCTTCTGCTTTCTGCTGGACTGCATGACCTTAAGCCATGGTAATGGAAAAATTTTTAAAGGTGGTAGTGTGCAAACTGTAGATGAAAATTTAAGTACAAGGAAAGAATGTTCCAGGAAGCTTGTGAAGTAAATAATCTGGGAAAATATGTTAAAATGGAAATAACTGAGAGGTATTTTAAAAATAAAGGTCTCATGATTAATTTGTGACTATGAAGAAAATGTCAACCAATCAGGAAATTTTCTTAGAAGTTCCTAATATTTATAACAGAAACACCATTTGATTCAGAAATTCCACTACTAGTTATATACCCTAAAGAAGTAAGAGCTGGGACACAAATAAATACATGCACACTGTGTTCATTGCAGCGATATTCACAATAGCAAAGAGATGGAAACAACCTAAGTGCCCATCAATGGATGAATGGATAATTAAACTATGATACATACGCACAATGGAGTATTATTCAACATTAAAGAATAACGAAGAATCCACGAAACACCTCAAAATGGGGATAAAGTTGGAGGACATTATGCTGAATGAAGTAAGTCAAACACAGAGGACAAATATTGTATGAGTCCACTATTATAAAAAGTCAGGCAAAGGTTTACACATGGAAGGAAGGAAGCTTTCTTTGTTGGTTACCAGGGATGGAAGGGGAGGAGGAGGAAAATTGCTAGCTAGTTAAGAGATAAGTATTGGTTTGTGTAAAGAGAAAGGCAATATACCTTATTGGGTAATCAGCACAAAATCATTAAGGAAAAGGAATACTGCATGGTTTAAAATCAGGAAGGGAGTATGTCAGGATTGTATCCTTTCACCATACTTATTCAGTCTGTATGCTGAGGAAATAATCCAAGGAGCTGGACTAACTATAAGAAGAAGAACATGGCATCAGGATTGGAGGAAGTCTCATTAATAACCTGCAATATGCAGACAACACAATCTTGCTTGCTGAAAGTGAAGATGACTTGAAGTACTTACTGATGAAGATTAAAGACTACAGTCTGCAGAACAGATCACACCTCAACACATAGAAAACGAAAATCCTCAAACTGGACCAATAAGCAGCATCACAACAAATGGAGAAAGACTGAAGGTGTTAAAGATTTCCTGTTACTTGGATCCACAATCAACACCAATGGAAGCAGCAGTCAAAAAATCAGACGATGCATTGCACTGGGAAAATCTGCTGCAAAAGACCTCTTTAAAGGACTGAAGAACAAAGACTAAGGTGTGCCTAACCCAAGCCATGGTATTTTCAAACACCTTGTATGCATCTGAAAGGTGGCAATGAATAAGGAAGGCTGAACAAGAGTTGATGCTTTTGAATTGTGGTGTTGGCAAAGAAAACTGAAAGTACCATGGACTGCCACAAAAATGAACAAATCTGTCCTGGAAGTGCAGCTGGAATGCTCCTTGGAAGCAAGAATGGCCAGACTTCGTCTCACCTACTTGGTCATATCATCAGAAAGGACCACATCCTGGAGAAGGATATCATGCTTTGTAAAGTGGAGGGTCAGGAAAAAGGGGGAGGCCTTCAAGGAGATGGATTGGCAAAGTGGCAGCAACAAGGGGCTCAGGTATAGCGAGGATCGTGAAGCTGGCACTGGACCAGGCAGTGTTTTGTTCTGTACAAAGGGTCGCTATGAGAAAGAGTAGACTTGATGGCATCCAACAACAACAACAACAATATATAGGTTTGGCAGATGATATGTCTACATATGTATTTGTATGTGCTATAAGAATGTTCACATAAATAGTAGAGTTAATAGGAGGCAAAGTGGGAGGTCTGGTGGCATAGTGCCTAAGGCACTTGACTGCTAACCAGAAGGTTGGCGGTTCAACCCACCAGCCACTCGTTGGAAGGAAGATTGGGCAATCTACTTCCCTAGTGATACTGCCTTGGAAACCCAAGGAGAGGTTGCTATGAGTCGGAGACGACTCAACAGCACATAACAACAACAACAACAACAGGGGGCAAAGTTATGGTAACTTCTTAGCCACAACCAGACACTTGAAAGGAGTTGATGGGCCCATGGGCTCAGGACCATGTTCACAGGATCATCAAACTCAATTGGGGTAACATACTACACAAGAACATTTGCTCTATATCTTACTTTGGTGAGTAGTGACCAGAGTCTTAAAGCTTAGGAGCAGCCAGCTAAGATGCAACAATTGGGCTCTCCCTGTCCAGGGCAAAGGAGAGTGAAGAAAATCAAAGATGCATGGAAACAATTAGTCCAATGAACTAGTAGACCATGGGAATCTCTGCCAACCACTCAGAAAGGGATTAAATTTGGAGATCCTGGATAGAGTGGGAAAAAATATGGAACAAAATTCAAAATCATAAAAGAGACCATGCTTACCGGTCTGATAGAGACTGGTGAAACCCCCAAGACTATGACCCGTAGTCACATTTCAGGCCTGGAATTGAACTCACTCCCATTTGCTTAACCTTCAGCTAAATAATAGACAAGACTATAAAGTGAAGTATTACACCAGGGAGGTGCACTGCTTAGAACAATCAACTATGAAAGATCAGAGGCAGCATTTGCACAGGGAGACAGTTCAAAAGGCAGGAATGGACAGAAAGAAGGACACAAGAAAAAGTAACCATAGGGAGGAAGTGGGAAGAAGCTGTTACATTGTAGGGATTATAATCAATGTCGTGAAACAAAATGCTACCGAGTTGTTGAATGGAAAATGAAATTGCACTGTAAACTTTCACCCAAATCACAATAACTAGTTTGTTTTTTTTTTTTTTTTTATAAGTTCTGATATTTCTATATAAAAAAACCTTCCCTGTCCCATCAACTTTGGAGCACTTTGTATTTTTACTTCATCCTGCCCAGCTATAGCTGTTCTATTCCTCAATAAAACTCATTTCTTTTCTGCTCTTAACAGAGTAAGAATTTTGTTCTTTGATAGTGTGTATACTTAGGAAAAAAGACTGAAAACATAAGTATCAAAATATTAGTTGTGGTTCCTTTGGGTAGGAGGGTAATGGGTGATTTTTATTTATTTTCAAAAAATGTTTACAATGTGAATTTGTATGTATAGAATCAGATTTTTAAAATAGTATTTTTAAAAAAATCTTTGATTTTAGTAAGATAATGAATACTTCATATAAAAGTATTGAAATTGTCATTCTCTATCCCTCCCCTCATAAATAAGGTGATAAAAGGAGCAAAATAAAAAAAAAATCACTGCCACTCGATATCTCCTATTCCATTCATAGAATTTCTTTTCTTTCTTTCCTAATCTAAGAACTCAAGCAAAGCACTTAATAACTTATGTTTTATACATTGATAATATGCTATAGCTTATGTCTAAATAGCCAACAATCATAAATGATCACCTAATCAATTTCTTTGGTAACTTTCTTTGGTTACATAACTGCAGCCTCCTTTTATATAAATGCGTATTCTTCTGCCAGAGCTCTCTCTCTTTCTCTCAACCCTGTGCTCTTCCCATCACCTGACCTCAGATCTTAGGACATAAGCCTGGAGAATTCTCCAGACTGCTGCCTGACCTGCAGATTTTGGACTTACCAGCCCCTCACAATTGCAAAAAACCTCTTTAAAATGTTAAGGAACAAAGACGTCATTGTGAAGACTAAGGTGTGCCTAACCGAAGCCATGGTATTTTCAATTGCGCCATGTATGTGTGAAAGCTGGACAACCAATAAGGAAGACTGAAGAAGAATTGATGCTTCTGAACTGCAGTGTTGGCAAAGAATACTGAAAATACCAGGGACTGCCAAATGAATGAACAAATCTGTCCTGGAAGAAGTGTAGCTAGAATGTTCCTTGGAAGCGAGAATGGCCAGACTTTTTCTTACCTACTTTGGTCATGTAGTCAGAAGGGACCATTCCCTGGAGAAGGATATCATGGTTGGTAAAGTGGAAGGTCAGGAAAAAGGTGAAGGCCTTCGAGGAGATAGATTGACACAGTGACTGCAACGAGGGTCTCAGGTATAGCAAGGATTGTGAGGATGGCGTAGGACCAGGTAGTGTTCATTCTGTTGTAACATAATAAGGTCTCTGTGAGTTGGAGTCGACTCAAGGGCACCTGACAACAACAACGACATATGTGTGTGTGTGTGTGTGTGTATGTGATGGTTTGAGGGCCTTTCGACAAAAGAGGTGAAGGCCCTCAACGACATGAATTGACACAGTGGCTGCGGTGATGGGCTCAAGTATAGCAGAGATTGTGGAGCTGGCATGGGACCAGGCGGTGTTTCGTTCTGCTGTGCATAAATAGGGTCACTATGAGTTGGCGACGACTCAATGGCACCTAACAACAACATGTATATGTGTGTATATATATGTGTGTGTGTATGTAAGTATATATGTAAGTGTATCAGCCATTGAATATATACGCTATATACATCTCCTTGGTTCTGTTTCTTTAGAGCACTCTAAGACATTCACAAAGTAAGATTAATAAATAATAGCCACTAATTTTATTGACACTTAATACAAACTGCGTGGTGCTAAGCCCTTTACATGCAGTCTCATTTAATCATCATAAAAAAAATTCTTTGTAGTATGCACTACTATTGTCCTCATTTTACAAATGAAACTGAGGTCTACAAAGATCCCAAAGGTCTTTAATGACAGAGCTTAAGAAAATTTATAACTAGGTCTGTGTGATCCATTCTCTCTCTTAATCACCGCATTTTACTGCCTATACTTTCTAAATGTATGAATGGCGTAAGTTTGGAACATTTTCTAGGGTCTTAGGCAACTTTGGTTAATTTCCTAGGCATACAGTAAAAATTCATTATTTTGGACAAATTAGGAAAAAGAATGAGAAGTTCCAAATTAGTTAGTGCATCTAAATTTTAGAAAGCTCAAATAGACCAAGAAGACTCTCAGAAATGAGTTCAATGGAAGAGATAAGATCTATAATTAGCATATCAGTTACCTTTATAGGAGAAAGTGAATTTTTCTAAATTACTAAGTTTCTTCTTAAAGAGCTTAATCAATCTCTCAGAAATCTCATTTACCCAACAGATTTACTTGTTTAATTACTTTAGATAGTATAATTCAACCTAGTTACTATTCTAATCATTAAAATCTTCTATCAGCAAAGACCTAGTGAATCAAGCTTTACTGAACATGAATCTAAGGATCTACCTAATCTTAAAATTAATATATTCATCAAAATGAAAGAATATGTAGGAACCCAACGCATGAAGAAAAGAACAATAGTTAATAGAATTTACCAGGGCATGAATAATCTCATGTTTCACTGTGGACAGCATCCCAATAAACTCCTGAGGCTGGGTAGAGATCATATTTGGACACAGGTTAGCATATCCTGCTATTGGCCTGTTAAAACAGACATTGAATTTTTTTATCAACAGAACAAGTTTATTGTAATATTTGCTAACCCACTCTTCTCCATTAAAAATTGCCCAAAGATAGAAAATCTTAGCTAAATGGCAAATGTCACTTTGTACCATTAACATCTAATTTTCACTATCTTCCAAGACATGTACACTTTCCCTTCCTACAGCATGGTCAGTCAACACTTATTCCCACAAAAGGATACAGTCAGTCAGTTATACTTTAGTATTAGTTTTAAAATACATCAATACAAAACGGAAAAAAAAGCAAGGAACAAAGTAGAATACTCAAATTTGAACATTATTTTACTTGCAGCAATCTGTAGCTGACTTCAGCATTTCACTATAGTTATAGGCACAGAGATGGACAAGTAGGTAGAGATAGAATTCAGCCATACCACAGGTGAATAAGCAAATCACTGAGGTAGCTGAAGGTTGCTCAATCTTTTCATCTCTCTCTACTCTCTTTCTCCTGCCCTTACACTATCTTTGTTCACATAAAGATTTTTGCCTTCCCATCATCTTCTTTCATATTCTATGCTTTCTAGAACCTACAGAATTCTAGAACTCACAGAATTCTATAGTGCTCTCTTTCTGCCTAGAACCTGGGAGTGACAGCTGGATGACTGATGGGTGGCCAAGAGCAAACTTGAAATCCCAGAGTAATTCAGCCAGTTCCATGATGCACTTACCTGTCTTTCAACAGCTCTGGTAAACAGTGCTGAAGGCCCCCAAGGTCTTGTCTCTCACTACTATCTTAACAATGTACCACAAAACTGCCTGTTTACAAAGAGCATGTGTTGTTGTTATTAGCTGCTGTTGAGTCAATTATGACTCATGGCAACCCTAAGTGTGCAGAATAGAACTGTCCCATAGGGTTTTCAGGCTGTGAGCTTCTGGAAGCAGATCACCAAGCTTGACTTCCAAGGCATCTCTGGGTGGGTTTGAACTGCCAACATTTCAGTTAAAAGTCCAGCACTAAACTATCTGCATCACTCAGGGACACCTAAAGAACATTTACCTTATTCAAATGAAAAATAAAATACACAATAAATGAGGTAGTTAAGGTTGTGTGTCAACTTGGCTGGGTCTGGTTTTGAGTGGCCAGGGAGCTTGTGGTAGTTATTCCCCATGAGGAGACTGGCAATTAACTCCATGGTGGAATCGCTATGAGCAGCTAAGTAGCTGCATTAGGGATGTGGTCTGCTTCCCATATATGAGGAGGAGATTTGGGAATGGGCTCTAGTTTTTTGGCACGCTTGGACCCTGCAAGTAGCCAAGTCTTCATTCAGCAGCCTGCCATGCTCTGCTGATCTTGGGACTTTTAATGGACTTGAATCAACAGCCTTCCATGTGGTTTGGTAGTATCAGGACCATGTCTTTTCCCTTGTTTACCTTGGGTTTGTCAGCCTCAGCAGCTGCCTGAGTGAAGAGATGCCTCAAGCTTCATTGGACCGGGAGCAAAAGGCAGACCTGAAGCCTAAGGTTGAGGGACTTTTACCCAACCCCTAGAGCCTGGCAATTTGAACTCAGACTTCTAGCCTCCAAAATTGTAAGAGAATAAACTCTTGTTTGTTAAAGACATTTCACCTATGGTATTTCTGTCAGAGCAACATGAGGTAACCAAAACAGTATACTTTCTCCATAAAGAACAGACTTAAACTAAGTGTGAATGTAATTCATTTACCAAACTACTGCCACAATGATCTCTAAAATATAAAACGGATGTCAGTGCCAGGGTTAAAACCTTTAAGAATTTCTAATAGCACTTAGAATAAAACAGCACTGTCTGCCTCTCCAATTGCATTTCCTGAAGCTCTCTTTCTCCAACACAGTGTCTGCTGAAACAGCTTCTAACAGCACTGCACATGTTTTTTCCCTAGCATAAGCTCTTTCCCATCTCTTTTATTTGTATAAAACCTATCAACGTTCAGGTCACAGCTACAATTTTTTTTTTTTTCAAAAAGGTCTCCCTTGCTCAACTAATCGAAATTATGTTTTCCCTTTTATGCTACAAACAAAAGCCATTGTTGTTGTGAAGGTGATTCCAACTCACGGTGACTCCATGCGTTATAGAGCAGAACTGCTCCATGGGATTTTTCTTGGCTGTAATCTTTATGGAAGCAGATTGTCAGGCCTCTCTTCCATGCTGTTCCTGGGTGGGTCTGGATTGCCAATCTTTAGGTTAACAGTGCAAACTATTGCATCACCCAAGGATCTTATAAACAAACACAACAGTGGAATGAAACTGAGAAGCACCTCTTGGTTATGAATTCTTATCTGTGTGATTCCTGCACTGGATTTCCTCACCAGATTAGAATTAGATACTTCAGGCTTTTATCATGAGATTAACTAACTAATCTAAAACCATCTCAATATAGGATTTTCTATTCCCTCCCCAATTCTTCCAGGAAAGCCGATCTGTTCATATACTTAAGTTTCATCTTCACATGTCTTTTGTAATAAAAGTAACTCATGATAAAAAGACACATATTCAAACAATAGAGAAATGTGTAAATGAAAAAGTGAAAATTCCCTGTTCCACATCTCACCCCCACTAAATTCCATTTATGAAAGATAACTATTGATGATTTGGTGTGCATTATTTCTAGGATGACCAACTGAAGGATAATTGAGGAGTTTCCCAGAATGCAGGGCTTTGAGGGCCAAAACCAGGGAAATCCCAGATAAACTGGGTTGGTTGGTAATCCTAACTATTTCCAACTTTTTCCATAGCACATTCAAGTACATATATGGATTTTTAAATAATAATGGAATCATAGTACATACCCCACTTTGCAATGCTGACACTTAACAATATATGCAAAATGAAATAGGCTGGCTGTTCAAACCCACCAGCCACTCCTCTGAAGGAAGATGGGGCAATCTACTTCCGTAGTGATACTGCCTCGGAAACCCAAGGAGGGGTCGCTATTAGTCGGGTCTGACTCGACGGCACATAACAACAACAACAACAACGTGTTATATAGCTATTATAGATGGTATTGTTTTCCTTTTCAGAGATCTCTTTGTTTATATAGAGGAATCCAACTGATTTTTCTATGTTTATCCTATATCCTGCCACTCTGCTGACTTTCTCAATTTGTTCCAGTTTTCCTGCTGAGTCTCTTGGGTTTTCTTTGTATAACCCACTGCCGTTGAGTGGGTTTGAACTATCAGTTTCTGGTTAGCAGTCAAATGTATAGGATCATATTATCTGCAAATACAGATAGTTTTACTTCTTCTATGCCAATCTTAATGCCTTTTGTTTCTCCTTCTTGCTTTATTGCCCTGGCAATAATAAAATATGTGTGTGCAATCCATATGGTTTAGTCTCAATTAAGAGGAAAGGACTGGTCTTCATTTTGCCACACTAGTATAATGAAGGTGTATTTCATTTTATCAAGTATCATCATTCATTTGGCACTTTAAATACCACATGTCCTTGATAACAAGATATTATTAATTGCAAGATATAAATGTAATGACAATGTCTCAGGAAAAAAGGGATACTCTAGTATATGTATAGTCCTTTTCTAAACAATAGCACACATACTTCCATGAGAACATATAGCACTTTTTTCTTCAATAAACACAAACAATATTTGACTTGAAGCTTTCTCAACATTCAGAATCTAAAGATTTTTCTAGTTGATTTCTTCCATCAATAATTACACAAATTATTATGGTAACAGATAGCTTTTCGTAACCCATGCTGCTGATTTTGACTCCTTAGCACTTTCAGCATTGACAGTATAATTCTGAAGCATACACCAGTGTTTCTTTTGCTTTGATTTAGCTGAATTACAAAACAGTATAAGTTAAACAGCCTCTTTTCAAAGTCAGCTAGATTCTTCTGACAGATAGATACATGGGAATTACCTCAGTGGTGGCCCTTGCACATACATGAATTAGTCACTAACCTCTCCAAGGATTGAGAATGCTACCATCCACTCCAACAAACTGTTAATTCTTTTTCTCTTTAAATTTCACTTATTTTGTTGTTGAGAATATGCACAGCAAAATACACACCAATTCAACTGTTTCTACCTGTACAATTTAGTGACACTGATTACATTCTTTAAGTTGTACAACCATCCTCACCCTCCTTTTCCGAGTTGTTCCTCCCTCATTAACATAAACTCACTGTCCCCAAAGGTTCCTATCTAATCTTTCAAGTTGCTGTTGTCAATCTGATCCCATATTAACAGTTCTCAAAAGAGCACAATGCTTAACACAGAAGTTTTTTACTAATCAAGCTAAACTATTGTTCACTTTTAAGAAGGCTTTAGGAGATATTTTTTATTTAAAGATTATCTCAGGACAATACTTTCAGCAGTTCATCTACCTTCCATGGCTTCAGAAAGTCTAAAGTCTATGAGAATTTGACATTTTATTCTTCATTTTCCCTCTTTTAAACAGGATAATACACTTGACAACTTTTCCCGCCTTTAACTGATTTTTCCTGGTGTATGACAGGTAATCTTCTGCTTATATAACTTCATTTCAAGGCTGCTTCACAGTGAAGTATTTTTAAAATCCTTTGTAAATGACAAGGAGTTCTGGTGGCATAGTGCCTAAGGCACTTGACTGTTAACCAGAAGATTGGCAGTTCAAACCCACCAGTCACTCCGCAGAAGGAAGACTGGGCAATCTACTTCCGTAAAGATTTACTGCCTCAAAAAAAAAAAAAAAAAAAGATGGTGGGGACCAGGTTTGCTGGTCCAATAGAGCCTGGTGAAACCACTGAGACTATGGCCCCTAGCTGCCCTTCAGGTCTGGGATTGAACCCACACCTGTGGTTTCCAGCCAAACAAAGAACAGGCAAGTGAGTTAAACATTTACCTCAAGTAGACACACACCCTGGAGAGAACAATCATGGGAGAAGGAAGGGCTGCTTATGCACAGGGAGACAGCTCAGGGCGCAGAAGAGTATGGAGGGATGGACACTGGGAAGAGGTAACTATGGGGAGGAAGTGGGAGGGGAGCTGTTGCATTGTAAATTTTGGTCAATGACATGAGACAAAGTATATGTGAACTGCTGTATGAAAAGTGAATTTACTCTGTAAATCTTCACCCAAATCAAAATAAAATTAAAAAAAAAAAAAAAAGAAAAGAAAGAAACCCAGAGGGGGTCACTATGAGTTGCAATCAACTTGATGGCAATGAGTTTGTTTATTTTTTTTTTAATAAATGACAAATAGGAATCTGAATTTAAGTGACAATTAAAAGTAAGGCACATATGAAAAATGAAATGACGATTAGATGAATAGGTATTTTTAACATCTTACTATTAGAATCAATCTGGCAAATGCAAACTGCCTGTAATCTCAACATTTATAATATTATTTGTTTTAAGTGTACTCATATTAGATCTTTGGAGATAAGTCTCAGGGGAAAGTTTACCTGTCCATTTTTGCTTCCTGCTGACAATAGGCTGCATAAGAGATGATGTTTTCATGGCCGCACCTCTCGGTGGCCAAAGCACCAACATAAAGAACAAAGTCTGCATCCCTGACGCCTTCTTGGTCCGGTACACCTACTGCTCCACATGGCCACTTACCCCCACGACAGACCCTGCATTGCTGTACCCACAGGAGCCAAGAGAAAACCAGACCAGAGAGAAGGTTAGCTGTAGTGATTAGCTACAAGTTAATCTTATAGCAAATCCAGACTCTAAACGCAGTATGATTTAATTTTACCATTCCTAATCTTTTACAAAAATCCATGCTCCTTTCTACTCAGCACCTACCTCTAATTTGGATTTGGTTTGCTAAAATTTCTACTTTTGAAACATCACCAATCTATAAATCTCAATTAAAACAACCAACTAGAATGCAGAAAAATACCAAACTAGAAAAACTTTTAAAAAATCAGCACTCCCAAACCTGGATGAACAGTACATGGGACATTCTCTGTACTTTTCTTAAAAAAATTTTTGTGACTCTATTGTAATTTCACAATAAATAAGTTAAAATCTTTATTTAATAAAAAAATGTATCTAATGAAAATAATTATTATAACTTATGCATCTTGTTTAAAATTAGATAATACAAAAGCATAAAAAGCAAATGTTAGAGTCATCTTACAATATTATCCTTTTTACTAGTTTTCCAGTTAAATCTTTCTTTGCCCTTGTAAAGCCTATTTTCTAGAGTACTTTTTCTATCACAGTTTCCAATCACATAATCTCTAAATTATAAATAGAAAAACTAGTAAATTGTGTTCTTTGGCCACAGCAATGTTTGTACAGACAACGAAAACCAGAAATTATACACCGTTTATGTTTCCTTCTTTAACACATGTATTTACAATTTTAAAGTTCAACTTAATCTATAAAAATATTTGATGTTATGAAAAGTTATGATTTTTAAGCATTCTTCCCCATGATCATGTATTTAATTAAAAAAAAAAAAAAAAGAAGTCAGGAAGCAGAACATTTGGAAATGCAAGAAATTTTAAAACAAATAAATAAATAACAAGCAAAAACTTTAGAAAAAAGCAAAGAAATTGGTCTTAAAATACCATGGGGAAAGAGATGATTAATAATCTGCTTTAATTTTTAAACATATTCCTAAGGCCCTTTACATACACAAGAAATTTGAGAAAAAAATGAGAACTTGCAAGCTAGTTACATTGCTGCCAATGTATAGGGTTATAAAAGCGTTTACTGAGCTTAAATATTCTAAGAAGAATCTTACAAAAGAAACATAATCTAAATAAATGCTTTATTTTGGTTACCAATATAAGTAATGAGAGAACACAGCTAAATAGAGAAAAATAGCTGTAGCAATTAACATATTTTCAGGTGTAGATTTATAACAAATAGGTTTACTAGTACATGCAGCTAAAATTTTTATCTTTTTTTGTTATAAGAAATAGATGCTCAATATGAAAAAAACAGCCTTATAGAAATGCATAACTTACCAAATTAAAGGCCTCTGATAATTCTTTTTTTTTTTTTTTTTTTTACTTTTTATTGTAATTTAGGTGAAAATTTATAAGAAAATTGGTTTTCCATTCAACAGCTGAGACATTTTGTTTTGTGTCATTGTTTGCAATCCTGACAAACGTAACAGGACTCTTTCTACCTTACGTGTTTAATAATCCAATTCTTAAAAATATATATATGAATATTTTATATGTATGCAGATTTTTAAGCATGTGAATTCCTCCTTTTTAATGCTTTTTTTATGGTGTATGCACATTTTTAAAATAAAATTATTTTTAAATTTTAAAAATAAATTTTTAAGATAGGATAACGACTTACATTGTTTTGCAACTTTTTTTTCCCACTCAGAGCTTAAATACCTTTCCAAATCAGTATAGAGATCTATTTCAATCTTTAGCAAGTATATGTTGTTGTTGTTGTTGTTGTTATTATGTGCTGTGGAGTCCAACCCGACTCATAGTGACCCCTCCTTGGGTTTCTGAGGTGATATCACTATGGAAGTAGATTGCCCAACCTTCCTTCCGAGGAGTGGCAAGTATATACTATTCCATTATATGGAATTATTATTTGATTCAAACTAGAATAGGAGCTCTGATGGTGCTGTGGTTAAAGCATTGGGCTGCTAACCAAAAGGTAAGTGGTTCAAATCCACCAGCCACTTCATGGGAGAAAGAAGAGGCAATCTGCTTTCATAAAGATTCTACTCTGTCCTGTAAGGGCACTATGAGTTGGAATTGACTCAATGGCAGCGGGTAATATTATAATGGAGCCCTGTTGGCTCAAAGGTTAAAGAGCTTGGCTGCTAACCAAAAGTTTAATGGTTTGAACCCCCAGGTCACTCCATATAGGAGAAAGATAAGGCAGTCTGCTTCTTTAAAGATTTACAGCTTTGGAAGCCCTGTGGGATTTCTACTCTGTCCTACAGGGTTACTATGAGTTGGAATCGATTTGATGGCAACAGGTTTGATAGGTTTTAATAATATAATGGCATAATAGAGTCCTGGTGGTGCAGCAGTTAAATGCTCTGCTGCTAACTGAAAGGAAGACAGTTCAAACCCACCAGCTGCTCCACAGGAGAAAGATGTGGCAGTATGCTTCCAAAAAGATTTACAGCATTGGAAACCCTATGAGATAGGTCTATTCTACCCTATTCTGTCACTATGAGTTGGAATCAACTTGACAATAGGTTTGTTTGTTTTTTGCAGTGGTCCCTCCCCTCACCTCCCCTCCCACCCCCGGTAACCAACAAAGAAGTTTCCTTCCATATATACCATATATAAACTTTTCCTTGACTTTTTACAACAATGAACTGACAAAAGGTTTTATAATAGGCATAAGGAGCCCTGGTGGTTAAGAGCTTGGCTTCTAACCAAAAGGTTGGCTGTTCACCAAAAGGTTGGCAGTTCAAAACCACATAGTAGCTACACAGGAGAAAAACCAAGTGATCGGCTTCCATAAACATTACAGCCAAGAAACCCCATGGGGCAGTTCTACTCTATTATACTGGGTTGCTATGAGTCAAAATCGACTTGATGTCACCTAACAACAACATAATAAACATGAAGTTCTTGTTGTCGGTTGTTGTTGTTATGTGCCATGGAGTCAAGACCTGACTCATAGCAACCTCTCCTTAGGTTTCCAAGGCAGTATCACTACGGAAGTAGATTGCCCAACCTTCCTTCTGGGGAGCGGCTGGTGGGTTTGAAGCACCAGCCTTCTGGTTAGCAGTTAAGTGCCTTAGGCACTATGCTACCAGAGCTCCCATGTTGTTATGAAGTTCCTAGGTGGTGCAAAGAGTTAACATGCTCAGTTGCCACTGGAAAAGTTGGAAGTTTGAGTCTACCCAGAGGTGCCTCAGAAGAAAGGCCTGGCAACATAGTTCTGAAAAAATCAGCCAATGAAAACCCTATGGAGGGGAGGATCCAAGATGGCAGACGAGGTAGATATACTATGCAGACTCTCTACAACAAAGACTCAAGAAATCAAGGGAAACACCTCTGAATGACAATTCTGGCACCCAGAGCTTCAAAAGAAAGGGTAAAGAAGTAGAACAAATAATGATGACAGGAAGAGATGAATGAAAACAGTGAATAAGGCACAGTAAACTGCCAACTGGCATAGTGTAGCCATCCTGAACTACTGCAAGCAGTGTTCCAATTGGAGCAGGAACCAGATAACTGGTTCCACTTGCCCAAGACTACACTGGTGACTGAGCAACTAGAGAGGTAGGGCCTCCCTACCCCACCTTTCCTTGTGACCAGACGTGCAGCCCTCCCCAACTCCACCACATGGCAGCTAGTTAAACCTCCCTCACTGCCAGTGCTGTGCTGCATTTTTTCAATTTTTTTCTTTATCTTTCAGCTTACTTCTTCCCCCCTCTTCCCCTTTCCTTTTCTTCCTTCCATTTCATACCTCTTCCTTTGCCTTTTTTCTTGATCCTGAAGAGCAGGCACCACCCCCCCACAGGCCACAAAGTTAGCAAAGCCTGCCCCTATCCCTCCCTGGTCAGAGGTAAACACTTCCACAGAGCCATGTTTGGTGGCTGGCACTTTTGCCAGTCCTGTGCTTTTTCTCTTTCTTTTTCCCTTTTTCTTAGTTCTCCCTTCTTCTACCCCTTGTTTTCTTCTTCTTTTTTCTTCCCTCTTTACCTCCCCCACTTTTTTTTCTTGATTCAACGGAGGTTTTCCCCATCCCCTTTGTGGTTTGCCAGGTGGGTGGGGTTGGGAAGGGCTGCACATCTGGTCACAAGGTAAGGGGGGAGGGAGGTCCCACCTCTTTGGTTGCTTGATCCCATCCTTACCCCTCCATGGACAGTGACGCACCCTCTCCCAGAGTAAGCTCCATGTTTCCTCTACAGCTGTGTTTGGTAGCTAACATTTATGCAAGTTTTTCTTTTTCTTTTTTTCTTTTATCTTTTTCTTCCTCTTCTCACTGTCATTTTTTAATTTTTCTCTTTTGATGTGGCTGAGTGAGTGCCTTGCCCACCACCACCTCTGTATTCAGTAGCACCATCCCTGACTTTCCGTATTTGGTGGTGTAAACTCCCATGAAGTGAGTTCACATTTCCACTGTAGCTGTGTTTGGTAGCTAGCACTTGCTCTAGTATTGTGCTGCATTTGTTTTTCTCATCTTTCTCATTCTTTTCAGATCTCCTGTTCTCCCACACATACTTTTTTTCTTTTTCCTTTTCCTTTTTTTTTGGCCTTTCCTTCTCCTACCCCCCCCTTTTTTTCCTTTCCATCTGTCCCCAGCAGCTAGGAGCCAGTGACCCTACCCAGCCATACTCACCAGACTTGTTGCCCCACCCACTAGGAGAGTGGCACCACCCACTCCAGCCCCACTGGATCAATGACAGACAGCAGTCAACACCTGCTCAGCCTGCCCTCAGCTGCTCTGCACAATCAGTGATTAGAGATTTGCTTCCACACTCCTACCCACTAACAAATCCACCCAGAGAAAGGTGGCAAGTACTTCAGTGCTGCCAAACTGGCAAGCAGAGGAATATGCCCACCCTGTTGCCTGGATATATTAAAACAAACAAAACAAAAAATCATGATGAAGAAAACCAATATACAATCAAAAAATTAATACAATAACACTGCAATGTCTTTGGAGATAACAGACAATGCCATATCACACACACACACACACACACACACAAACAGCTCTAACAAGTAACCAAACTACAGGGCCAGAAAATCTTCTGGAGGAAGAAATAATTTTGGAACTATCTGATAAGAAATTCAAAATAATTACATTTAGGTACCTTCAATGGATTGAGAGAAAGTTCGAGGAATCCACAGACAAAATCAAGGAAAACACAGACAAAAACTCTAGAACAATTCAGAAAAACAATACAAGAACAAATTGACAAAGTAAATGGAAAATTAAAAACCATACAAAAAAAATAGCAAGTAGAAATCGAGAAGGTATTTAATACTAAAATTTCAGAAATAGATCATGCATTGAAAGAACAAAGGAGTAGAAATGAATCAACAGAAGATAAAATTAACAATATTGATGACAAATCTCTTAATATTAATCAGGAAAAAAGAAGAAATTCTAAGAATTATGTAAGATATTATCAAGAGAAATAACTTACAATTGATCTGAATTCCAGAAAAGGAAGAGATTTTTTAAAAAAAGCACCACAAAAATTATCAGAGACTTATTGGAAGAAAATGTCCTTAATATCATGAAAGAGGAGAAGAGATGCATTCAATAAACTGAATAAACTGCAAAGAGTATAGACCCCAGGAGAAAATCACCAAGATATATCATAATCAACCCTCTAAAAACCACAGACAAAGAATCCTGAAAGCAGCTCAGGAAAAACAAAGAGTCACCTACAAAGGAGAACCAGTAAGACTAAGCTCTGATTTCTTGGCAGAAACCATGCAGGCCAAAAGGCAATGGGATGATGTATTTAAAACTTTGAAAGAAAATAATTGCCAATCAAGAATTACATATATATAAGAAAACTGTTCCTCAAATATGACAACAAAATTGGGGCATTTCCAGATCAAAAGAAATTAAGGAAACTTATAAAAACTAGACGAACCTTTTAAGAAATGCTAAAGGGAGCTCTTTTAACAGAGAATCAACAACAGTAGCCAAGAAATAGAGATTAAGACATGTGACTACACCACTTGAAAATCAACCAGATAGAGTAGTATTAAAATTAAATAAACCTACAAGATTGACAATAAGGAACCAGATATGTCAATTTGCAAATGATGATAACTAAAAAGTAAAAACACAGAATAAATTATGTAGGTACAGAAATTCCAAATAGAGAGGAAATCAAGACAATATCAAGACAGAATAAACCACTTTAAACTTGGGAAAATAATAATAAATTACAGGTTAACCTCAAAGAAAATTAATAAACCTTTTCACCAAAATGTAAAAGAAAATCAAAAAGTCTCAGTAAACTCTAAAATAATAACAAAAGAAATGATAAGAAAATCCATAAATAAAATGAATTCAGCACAGAAAAATACATTGAACAAACCAACCATCAACACTACAAAAGAAACAACACAGCAAAATGACAGTAATTATATTGAATATAAATGGATTAAATGTATCCGTCCAGAGACAGAGAGTAGTCATACACACAGCGGAATACTACAAAATGTTAAAGAATACCTCAGAATCTGCAGAATACCTCACAACATGGATTTACCTTGAGGACATTATGCTGAGTGAAATGAGTCAACCAGAAAATGACAAATACTGTACAAGGCCACTAATCTAAAAAAAGTCAAGAAAAGGTTTACACACAGAATGAATCATTCTTTGAAGGTTACCAGGGGTGGGAGGGGAAAGGTGGGTAATCATTAACTAGAGGGCAGACAAGTATTAACTTGGGTGAAGGGAAATGTAATATATAGTAATAGGAAGGTCCATACAAAATGATCAAGGCAGAGGAAGACATTGGAAGGAATGCAAAGTTAAAGGCAACAAAGGTAAATACTACTGTATACAAAATCCTGCAGTAACAGTAATAACAATAATCTACGAGCGGATACATATACAGACACTCAAGCTGAAGAAGTGTGGGAAGGTACCATACATACCCATGAATACATATAGGCAAGGCAGAGGATAGCTCTATATATGTATTTATATGTGCTGTAAATATATCCATGAACATAATAGAGCATACAGAGGCAAAGTTATGTAAACTTCTTAGCCATAATCAAATACCTTGAGGGAATGAGTCACTGGGCATTGGGGCTCAGGACCATAGTCCTAGGGGACAGTGAGGTCAACTGGTATAACACAGTCCACAAGATAATGTTCTACATCCTACTTTAGTGAGTAGCAACCGCGGTCTTAAAAGTTTGGGAGAGGCCATCTGAGGTGCAACTATTGGTCTCTACCCATCTGGGGCAAAGAAGAGTGAAGAAAATCAAAGACAAAAGGAAAAAATTAGTCCAAAGGACTACTAAACCACATGAATCCCAGCCTCCACAACCCTGAGACCAGAAGATGGTGCCCAGCTACCACTGCTGACTGCCTGAAAGGGATCACAATAGGAAGTCCCCCTTAGAGTGAAAGAAAAATGTGGAACAAAACTCAAAATCATAAAAAAAGAGCAGGCTTACTGGTTTCATAGAGACTGGTGGAATCTCTGAGACTATGGTCATTAGATACCCTTCAAGATTAGAAATCAACTCACTCCCATGACTTAACTTTCAGCAAATGATAGGCCTTTGAGTTAAACAATAATACCAAGGAGCTATGCACTCCTTAGAACAATCAACCATATGAGATCAAAAGAGCAATATTTGCCCGGGGATAAAGCTAAGAAGACAGGAAGGGATATGTGGTAGTTAAGTTTATGTATCAACTTGGCTGGGCCTGGTTGAGTGGCTGGGCAGCTGGAGGTAGTATTCCCCATGATGAGACTGGTAATCAACTCCATGGTAGAATATACTGTGAGCAGCTGAGTAGCTGCTTTAGGGATGTGGTCTGCTTCCTGTATGTAAGGACAAGCCTTGGGGAATGGTCTGTAGCTTATGGCATGCTTGGACCCTGCATGTAGCCATGTCATTGTTCAGAAGCTTGCCATGCTCTGCCAACCTTGGGACTCTCAATAGACTTGAAAGAATGGCCTGCTGTGTGTTTTGGTAACATCAGGACTGTGCTTTATTATTTGTCAACCTTGGGCTTGTCACTCTCAGCAGCCAACAGCTGTCTGAGTGAAGAAAAGCCTCTAGCTCCAGTGGGCTAGAAGCAGGAGGCAAAGCTGAAGCCCAAGGTTGAGAGGCTTTCACCCAGCCCCTAGAGCCTGGCACTTTGAACTCAGACTTAAAGCCTCCAAACTGGAAGAGAATAAACTCCTGTTTGTTCAAGCCATCCCATTTGTGGTATATTCCTGTCAGAGGAGCACTAGGTAACCAGAATAGGATAGGAAAGAAGGACAAAGAGAAATGGTAAACACAAGGAGAAAACAGGAAGAGTGCTATTACATTGTGGGTATTACAACAAATGTCACAAAACAAAATGTGTGTGAATTCTTGAAAGGAAAACCAATTTGCTCTGTAAACTTTCACACAAATCACAATTTTAAAAAAATTAAGTAAAAGAAAACCCTATAAAGCACAGTTCTACACTGACACACATGGGGTTGGCATGATTTAGAGTTGACTCTACAGCAACTGGTTTTATAATAGGTATATTTAAAGTTTTGCAAAACATATTTTTAAACATATACAACATAGTTTAAGGTATTCTTATAGAATAAATTACTAGGTTAGGTTGAAGCATATATATTCTTTATTTTAAGAAAAATATCAATTGCTATTCAAAAAAAGCTGTGACATATAATTGCTACAAGATGCTATAAAGGACAAAGATAAAATTCTTCACAGAACTAATAGAGCAGACCCAAAGAAGAGATAAATGCAAAAAAAAAAAAAAAAAAGCATTAAAATCACTTAAAAACCAATGACAGAACAAAAACAGCATACCTGTGTTTATTTTTTTTAACTTAAATCTGTAAACACATCTGTGTGATAGTCATTGTCTTAGGCTGGGTTCTTCAGAGAAACAAAACCAGTGATGTGTCTATGTATAAATATATAGAGAGATTTATTTCAAGAAAATGGCTCACACAGTTGTGGAGGCTAGCAAGTCCCAAATCCCTGAGTCAGGTATCAGGCTGGAAGCGTCTCCTGATTCAGGTGATTGCAGGAGCTGAGGAATTGCAAACCAGCACAAGACAGCACAGTAGGCTCCCTGCCCATGGATCAGGGCAGTTACACAGTGGGTGCCGACTCATGCAGTAAGAGAACTGAGCACTTTCAGGCAAGAGGCTTCCTGTCAGAGTAGAGTACTTCTGGGCATTTGTGGATGAAGGTGGCTTGCTGACCTATGGAGCAAGAGAGCTAAGCACCTTTGGGCAGGTAGTTTGCTGGCTGCATGAGGTGTTCCTGGCACTTACTGGTGGAACTAAAGAGCTTTAAAACAGAGGCAGAGGCCAGGCTGGCCCAAGTGACGCAAGAGGCCAAGAACAAAGGGCTGACAGAGAGGATTGCCTATGGGCACAGCCAAGAAGCTGTCCTGACCAAAGAACTGTATCTTGAGTCATTCCTGATCCTGAATTGTATCCTGTTATATCCCTACTAAACCCATAAATCATGAGTACTGTCTGTGAGTTCTGTGTAGTCATTGTAAAGAATTATTGAACTCAGTAGAGAAGCAGAAAATGCCTTGGGAGGGATGGCTGGTATCAGAATTAGTAAAAAAATTGGAGAGGTATGTCTGATCTCTGTCTCCTAAGAATCAGTCCTGGGCTGATATTGATAAATCTCAGTGCTCGTCAGGTTAGAGGAGGTAAGACACCATTCACATGCCATACAGCAGGCACGCAATGTGGGGCTCACTGCAATGATTCCATACTCAAGGAAGCACGAGACTTGGGAAGCGAAACTTTTGATTCTTAGATGGTTACTCTGGTGATTGTTACCCATAGTGACTCAAAGGAAAGTAAGAGATATTATATAGGAGCTGAGGGGAGAAAAGCCTCATCTGGAGGTTGGGGCCATTGCCCAGATGGTCTCAGAGAACAGAGGATTACTTTCAAGTGTTGAAAGCTAATGTAATTTGTTCTGCTGGATTTTGGACTTGCTTGGTGCGTACTATTTCTTCTTTCCCTCCAATTTCTCCCATTTGTAATGGAAATGTCTACCTTGTGCCTGTTCCACCATTGTACTTTGGAAGCAGATAACTCATAGTCTAGATTTCACAGGTTCACAAATGAAGAGGACTTTTGCCCCCTACTAAAGTTTCACCCATATTTTATTTAAATGATTCAGAAGATGAGATTTTGGAGTTGGAGGTGATTTAAGACTTTTGGGATGATGTGATGGGATGAATTATGTTTTCCATGCAGGAAGGACATGAATTTGGGGCAGGGCAAAGGTTGGGATGTTATGGATCAAACTGTGTCCCCCCAAAATATGTGCTATAAATCCTAACCTCTATGCCTGTGGTTATAATCCCATTTGGGGATGGATTGTCTTTGTTAGATTAATGAGACAGAATTAGTAAAGGGTGTGTTTTGAGTTGATCTCTTTTAAGACATAAAAGAGATTAAAACAAGAAAGCAAGAGAAGCAGAGATGGGGTAAAACAAACGCCAAGACACATGGAGATCTCCAAAGAACCAAGAAGCAGAAGCTGAAGAGACAAGGACCCTCTTCCAGAGCCAATGGAGAAAGAAAGCCTTGCCCTCAAGCTGGTGGTCTGAATTCAGCCTTTCAGCCTCTTAAACTGTGAAAGAATAAATTCCTGTTTGTTATAGCCATCCAGCTGTTCTAGCAGCAATAGAAAACTAAGACATTCATACATTCAAAATCTCTGCTAAAGTTGTTCAAAAGAATGAAAATACTACTAAGAAGAGAGAGAATTACCTGGAGATGCTCCTCAGGAACTATAACTGGGCCACATTTTGTATGCTCTGCACAGTCCCCGGTACAGTATCTATGAGGATCATTTTCCTTCCGTAGATATTGGTTTGTTGCACATTGTCTTCAATTCATTTGTACATAAAAATTTAATTACAAAAAAACAAGCAAACAATAGTTCACAGCAGTTAAAAACATTGTAAAAAAAAAAAGTAATTGCTATATTACTTTATTAATAGTTGTAACTATTTTAGTTAAAAAGTGGGCTAAGAAAGAATTTTTGTTCTATAGGAAATCCTCTTGATCTGATTTTCCAAAAACTCAAAGTACTTCACAAAGTCAATATTTAGACGCAGAAAGGAAGAAAAAGATCCATCTCACAATGGAAAGTTAGAGTAAGAATGACTAGACAACAGTTACTTTTTAATTTTTGTTAAACACCTTGCAGTTTGGTTTCTAAGAACAAGCATAATAAATTACTCTAGTATAACTGTTTGATACTGTGCTGTAGCAAAAGAACAGGGAAGGCACAGTCCTATACAATTGAAGAAAATGATGCATGTGTAGTATGACATACCTGCTCAGTAAGATAGTGCCAGCAGGTCTACGAACCTGAAAAGTCCTCTCTAAATAAGAAATAGCCTGTGGGAAGAGTTTGTTCTAAGTGAGGAGACTAAGAAAAAAAAAAAAAAAAAGCCAGTCAGAATTCTCGCCAAAGGATACATTATATTAAAAGAAGTAAAGCATAGGATATTAATGCCTGAGCAGAGGAAAGGGGAAATGAAAATGACTTATAATTCAGAATACAGACACTAGGTAGTCAAAGGCTGTGTGGCAGGGGATAAGGGAGAGGGGGTGGGTCTAGGAGCAAGGGAACTTTCTGGCTTTTGAGTTTGGGAAAAGAGTGGTAGGGACAAACTTCCTTCACTAATATTCATTTAAGCAGAAAACATAAATCTCAACTATTTATCTAAATTATTTCAAATTTGAGACTATGTGAGATGATCCCCAGCACTAAGGTGGTTTATGTTAAGAATATCTTACATTTAGAACATCTACTTTAACCTTGCAGATTTCTGTGGCCCAGAATGAGTTGCCATAATGAAAGTTATCCGTCCCAAAAGTGCGATCCTCTCACAGTTAAAAATCTGATGAGGCTACCGCACCTACAAACCACTTTGGCATACCAAACAAGAATGCCTTTTCCCAAAGCTTATTGGCGGTTACCAGGGGCAGTAGGGAGGGAGATGGGCAAGTTATTGCTTAGGGAGTACTGAGTTTCTGTTAATGGTGTAGGAGAACTCAGGAAGTGGATGGTAGTGATGGATGCACAACATAATGAATGTAAACAGTATCATTGACTTGTGCACGTTAAAACTGTTGAATTTGTAGGTGTTTTGTTACATATATTTTTACACATTAAAAGACAAAAACAGATGGTGGGCTAGATATCTAGACCCACAGGTTCAAAGTGTGCCAACCCCTACTCTAGCACATGATTCCATACAATCTCAGATTAGTTGCAACTTTCGTGTTTTATTTTCACCAGTTCTAAACTTGGCAGAACGATATTTGTTTTTCTTTTTTTTTTATTAGGATTTGGGTGAAGATTTACAGAGTAAATTCACTTTTCATACAGCAGTTCACATATACTTTGTCTCATGTCATTGACCAAAATTTACAATGCAGCAGCTCCCCTCCCACTTCCTCCCCATAGTTACCTCCTCCCAGTGTCCATCCCTTCATACTCTTTTGCATCCTGAGCTATCTCCCTGTGCATAAGCAGCCCTTCCTTCTCCCATGATTGTTCTCTCCAGGGCGTGTGTCTACTTGAGGTAAATGTTTAACTCACATGCCTGTACTTTGTTTGGCTGGAAACCACAGTTGTGGGTTCAATTCCAGACCTGAAGGGCAACTAGGGGCCATAGTCTCAGTGGTTACACCAGGCTCTATTGGACCAGCAAACCTGGTCCCCACCTTCTTTTTTTTTTTTGCCTCCAAACGATTTTGAGTTTTGTACCACATTGTTCTCCCTCTTTATGTAGGATCTCCTACATCCCTTCCAAGTGGATGGCAGTGGTAGCTGGGCACCATCTAGTTCTTCTGGTCTCATAGTTGTATAGGTTGCAGATCGGATGGTGTACCAGTCGCTAGGACTGATTGTTTCCATTAATTTTGCTTTTCTTCTTTCTTCTTGACGAGGAGACACCCATTGTTGCATATAGATGGCAGCTTCCTAGCTTTTAAGGTCCCAGTCGCTACTCGCCAAAGTAGTAGGTGGAACAATGTTCTGTATAGTATGTTATGCCAATTGAGCTTGATGTCCCCTGCGACCACGGTCCCAAGCCCGCAGGATCAACTACTCAGTCCCTCTGGGTAGCTGGCTGTGACCAAGTAATGACCATAACCTTGCCCCTTGTCAGCTCTACTATACACCTGGGAATTCTGATCATTCACATGAACTTATAGGCCCATTGTCTGCCAACCCTATATATGATCTTGGATACACTCTCCATTTAGACATACCTAATTGTTTAGCTTCAGAGCGATATTTGTTTGCAAAATGATTTAACAGTAATAATATCAGATATTGAACAAAGAAAACTAAAGAATTTGGAAACCAAAAAAAAAATGTTTTAGAAGACTTTTTCTACTCTATTCTCAGTATACCCTGCTCCCAAAAACTTGTGAGAGAGAGCAAATAAGAAAATGAGAAGGCTAACTTAATATCAAATTATAAAATAAGAGAACTAATTTAGTACAAAATACAGACAAGGCCTTAGTGAGTACATCACAAATATATCTTTGGTTAAAATGATAAAACATTTACTACCAACACATTTTATTAAGTCATTCACAAAACAGCCACATACATGTTTTTCTCAACTGAAACAAAATTATATACAATAAAATGTACCCATTTTAAGTATACTTTTCAAGTCAGGTATATTTATTACATACCTTTACAAGGTATCTTTTCTCAGGAAGCAACCTGAAAATGATGAGATAAAACATAAGAATTATGATGCTAGACCAGACCATTGTCTCAGTTGTTCAGAACACTTTTGGCAAGAGCTCCAAGGACACTGTGTGGAAGTATGCAGTATCTGTCCTCAATAATCTCAATTTACCTCAATGCACATCTGAGAGTTTACTATGTGCCAAAGCACTGCACCAGGCACAGTCATCTGTTATCTAATCAATTTGGAATGGTTAAGGACAAGCAAAGACATCAACTACTCCTAATAGCTCTTCATAAACCACTATCAATTTATAATTTATCTTTTTCTGGACTCTTCTTAGATTTAATAAAACATTAGACTATTATCACATTCAAGTTAATAATTTTGTAAACTTCCTTATTGTTGTGAATATTAGTATTTCCCATTATTTCCCATTATTTTTCAAGTACTTATTGAGAGGCATCTTCCAGATGTGTTATTGACTGCATCCAAGTAGATCCACTTTTGTTCTGCTTCAGTTATTCATGATGCATAGGTTTTAATCATATGCCATAACCTTCATCTCCCAGACTAGAAAGCATTTTTAGCTTATTTGCATCTTAGAGTATAGCTGTACTATATAGCCTTTACTTAGTTCCATCTACGGACTTTTAAAAATTTCACTTAACATATAAAAGTACCTTTAATATCTAAATTCACAATAAAAGAAATGAAACAATACTGATGTACTTACTCTTCAATACTTTTATCATAGACAGTCTTGATTCTTAAGTGTTCATCAATATCTCTCTTTACTACATGATTTGCTTTAAGATAAACTTTATTAATGACCTGAAAAAAGAGAATAGATTTAAAATTATATGTATGTTATGAATATGTATATATTTATATATATGTACAACATATGTATACACATACACACATATATATACATATATATGTTGCATAAATTAACCAAGGTCCCAATTTAAATTTAGTAACTGAATTTCAACCAAACCCAGTGCCATCAAGTTGATTCACATTCACAGTAACCCCCACTGGGTTTCCCAAGCTGCAAATTTGTTTTTTTTATTATTGTGATTTGGGTGAAAATTTACAGAGCAAATTCACTTTTCATACAGCAGTTCACATATGCTTTGTCTCATGACATTGACCACAATTTACCACAATGCAACAGTTCCCCTCCCACTTCCTCCTGATAGTTACCTCTTCCCTGTGTGCATCCCTCCATGCACTCCTGCTCCCTGTGCATAAACAGCCCTTCTTTCTCCCATCATTGTTCTCTCCAAGGAGTGTATCTACCTCAGATAGATGCTCAACTCATATGCCTTTTGTTTGGCTGCAAGCCACAGGTGTGGGTTCAATTCCAGACCTGAAGGGCAGCTAGGGGCCATAGTCTCAGTGGTTCCACCAGGCTCTATCAGACTAGCAAACCTGGTTCCCCCCCTCTTTTTTTTAATTCCCCAAATGATTTATAGTTTTGTTCCACACCCAAGCTGCAAGTGTGTGTGGGAATAGACTGCCTCATCCTCCCTCAGAGCAGCTAGTAGGTTTGAACCGCTGACCTTCTGGTTAGCAGCCAAATGCTTTACCCAGTAAGACACCAGATCTTCTTCACAGATTAACCAACTGAGGTTTCAAGTTAAAATTAATAACTGAATTTCAAATGTAATGCCTAAAAAAAAGTCCCTTAGCTTATACTCTACTGTTTCAACATTCCAGAGCCTCAAACACTAATATCCACGTTAATACTACCATTTGTGAGATTGCTACTATAAATTTGAGTCACAAGACTAAATATCTCCATATAGTAACAGCAGCTGCCAGAATGTTTTTAGGTTTCCTATCAGTTATTTAGGAGCTCTGGTAGCATAGTGGCTAAAGCACTTGACTGCTAACCACAAGGCTGGTGGTTCAA
>NW_006921832.1:3445710-3474909 GCF_000298275.1 Orycteropus afer afer
AGGAGCTCTGGTAGCATAGTGGCTAAAGCACTTGACTGCTAACCACAAGGCTGGTGGTTCAAACCCACCAGCCACTCCTCGGAAGGAAGGTTGAGCAATCCTACTTCCGTAGTGATACTGCCTCGGAAACCCAAGGAGGGGTCGCTGTGAGTCAGGGCCGACTTGATGGCATATAACAACAACAACAACATCAGTTATTTAAGGAGTTCTGATGGCACAGTGCCTAAGACATCTGACCGCTAACCAGAAAGCTGGTGGTTCAAGTCCACCAGCTGCTCTGAGGATGGATAATGGGGCAATCCACTTCCTTAAAGATTTACTGCCTCGGAAACCTAATGAAGGTCACTATGAGTCAGAATCAATTTGATAACAGTGACTTTTTTTTTTTCTTTCAGTTTTTGATCACTTATTTGAAGTTTCTTATATGGATTCTAGTTTTGTTGTTTGATTTTTCAGAAAATGATGGGAAGAGATAAAAAAAAGATGTTATTACTTTAAAAGAGAGCAAAGAAAAATGTCCAAACAAGAGTGTTTCACTTTGAATTCTTCTCCAGTCCTCATTCATGTGATTTTTATCAAGTGGAAATAAAAGAGGATAAAATAGGTCTCAGCAGTAACAAGACATCATGCAACTCTTAAAGTGCAGCGGGGAAAAAAAAACTTGTGTTAACTAAAGTAAAAGTAAGCTATATGCTATCTCATTCTTATTAAATTCAGCAATAAATTTTCTCCTTATACTATTTCTGAAGATCCATACAAGAAAATTTTACGCTTTGTGAAGGGAAAAAAATGTTACACTGTATATGCTTTTGATCTGTTTATGTAAGATAATATCATTCATAGATTTCTACAATACTTATTTCCAGCCCTACTCTAATGGCCTATGAGTTGATTTCCCTGCTTGTAGGTTTTTCCCCACTCCATTCTGACCCTTTTATCTCCAGGTAACGACCATCTTGTACCCAGTAAAAATAGCCATCAGAAATGTGCAAGCAGAGCAAAGGGATATGTATTCCTAGCTGCGTTTAGGAAATCTAGAGCATAAAATTCTTAAATTTATATTCTAAACCCTCCAGAAACCAGTGATTAAAAATTTGGATTTTAGAATTAGATCAACAGGGTTCTATTCTTGGTGCCACTATTTGCTAACTCTTTGATCTCAAGCAGGTTGCGTAATGTCTCTGGGCCCAAGTTGCATTGTGTACAAAATAAATAACATAGTAAGTTAATATACATAAATCTGAATGACAGAAAATAAATGCTCAGAGTATTTATACAGGTATGCTTTGCTTAACATCCACAGTATGTTCTATGAGATAGGACGTTATATGATTTGGACATTATGTGAACACAGTATTAAAACCTTGTCAGAACTCACTTCCAATTATTCTTCTTGCTGCTGCTGCTGCTGGAGTTGCTGGCAGATGCCAGAGGAATGAATGTCAGAGGTAGCAGGACCTGACAGGGTAGAGGCGGGCAGCAGAGTGTACCCAGCTCTGCTCACTGTTCTGCCAGCCTCAGCAGCAGGTGCAGACGAGGACCCGTAACCTCTGCCACCACAACTGCCTGCCCACCAGGCAAAGACTGAGAGTACTAACCCAGAACCATGTCCTCTGCCTCACCTGGCTATATGCACCCCCATGGTCCAGTATGGAAAAAGTCTGGATTCAGGGTCTTTAAGACCATTAGGGGAAAATAATAAACAAAAGGAGAACTGCTTCCCTTTTTAAAAAACAAAAGCAAAAAAACTTTATGGGACTACGGACATACTGACATGTCCCCTCATGGGGAGCTCTGGTGGCATAGTGCCTAAATCATTTGACTGCTAACGAGAAGGCTGGCAGTTCAAACCCACCAGCCACTCCTCGGAGGACTGGGCAATCTACTTCCGTAGTGCTACTGCCTTGGAAACCCAAGGAGGGGCCGTTATGAGTCAGAATCGAATTGATGGCAGTGAGTTTGGGGTTTTTTTAGTTGCCCAAATGCATGTTAAGCAATGCATATTGGTATTATCATTAAAATCACTTTTCCCACCTCATCTCCTACTACTCCCTATCCTCTAACCAAACTGAACAATTCAGTACTTTCTGCACACACATTATGATTTCTTGCCTCTTCATTTGCTTATGATGTTCCTCATGCTTGTTTACACTTTTCCCTCCATTGAAATGCTTTCTTCCTACTTCCATAAATTAGAATCCTCCTCCTCCAGCATGAAGAAGGAACATGTGAGAAGAACTCTGAAACAATCCTAAGATACTCAGTACAAGTGATCTCGCCTTACTTTGACTTTCACAGCTATTACTTTAACAGCACATCATTTTCTAGGTTGTGCTATAATACCCATATACACTTCTGAGCTGCTGTATAATCTACAGTGCCCAAAATCCAAACATAGGTCAATAAATCAATCTTCAAAAACTAAAGCATGAAGAAAATGTAATTAGAACAAAATACTATCTGTTTAGGACAAATTAAACTATAATTCAATAACATTAATAAAATGAATATTCAAAATTAGTAAAACATATTTTAAAGCAAAATTAAAACTTTTCTTTTATGCTCAACATATAGTAAAAACAGATAGGACAGTCAAGGCCTAAAAAGAATTCAACATATAAATGAGGAAAACTAACAACATTCATTCATTGAAACATGTGCAAAGCACTGTGATAGGTACCAGGGATGTAAACATAAACATACAGACCTTAACCTCAGGAAGATCAAGGTTAATGAAGGTCAAATAAATCCCAAAATTATTATAATACAATGCATACAGATCACAGAAGGAAGGAACTTAAGTCAGGCTTAGAAAAGCATGATAAGAGAGTGCAGAAGGTTTATTTGAGAATAGATTTGAAAAGAAAAATTTAATAGTGATAAACAGACTCTTGAATTTAGATTTAACGAGCTCTGGTAGCATAGTGGCTAAGGCACTTGACTGCTAACCAGAAGGCTGGCGGTTCAAACCCACCAGCCACTCCTCGGAAGGAAGATGGAGCAATCTACTTCCGCAGTGATACTGCCTCGGAAACCCAAGGAGGGGTCACTATGAGTCAGGTCTGACTCGGCACATAACAACAACAACAACATGGTAGAGTAGTGCCTAAGGCATTTGACTGTTAACCAGAAGGCGGGCAGTTCAAACCCACCAGCCACTTCTCGGAAGGAAGACTGAGCAATCTACTTCTGTAGAAGAGGTACCACCTGAGAAACCCAAGGAGGGGTCGCTATGAATCAAATTGATTCAACGGCAGTGGGTTTGGTTTTTTTTGGTTTATATTGCAAAAGAACGGGATCAGGGATATAAAGCTTAGCCATTACACGTAAAAACAAATCTTAGGAACTGCTCTTCTAGAAATGACACAGTAGCTCAACAGGACTAGTACCCTGAAGGTAAATTATAAAATCTAAATAAAATATTAAAAAAAAAGAACAATAATATTTGAAGTACTGAAAAAAATGCCAAAAAACAGGCAAAAATTAGAAGAATCTACTATCTCGAAATACAGAAATTACACCTGGTGAGATTTACAAGTCTAATTTTTTCCCCAAACCATGCTTCAGAGTGACAGAAAGTCACAGCCTTACTGGCTTGAGGAGTTAAAGGACAGTGATCAAGGCTGGTAGCATTTAACCAAAAAATCAGCAGACATGAGAACAAAACTGAAAAATATGGCTCACACTCAAGAAAAAAGAACAAATAAAAACTGACCATATGCCACCCCATCCACTGCCATCAAGTTGATTCGGACTCGTAGCAACCTTATAGGACAGAGTAGAACAACTGCCCCATAGGGTTTTCTAATGTTATAATTTTTAGGGAAACAGACTATCAAATCTTTCTCCCAAGGAGCAGCTGGTGTGTTTGAACCACTGACCTTTCAGTTAGCAGCCAAGAGCTTAACCATTGTGCCACCAGGGCTCGTTTTACAGATCCAAGCAGGATAAATGTTACAAAAACAAACAACAACAAAATCCTCATAGTCACACCATAGTCAAACCTCTGAAATCCAAAAATAAAGAGAAAATCTTGAAAGCAACAAGGGAAAAAAAGACATTTCTACATACAGGAGAACAAAAACAGGAATGCCATTGACTTCTATGAATAAACTGTTAAGCAAACTCAAAATGCACAAACAGCTGAAGATAAACTCGATGAATGGAACCTTGTATAAATCAAAATTTTATGTGGTTCCGAAGACTTCTCCAAAAGAGTCAAAAGAGAATCTACAGATTGGGAAAAAATATTCAGCAAAGACATATCTGACAAGAGACTTATCTCTAAAATGTATAGAAAACCCCAACATCTCAACAACAAAAAGTCAAACAATCCAATTAAAAAATGGACAGAGGACATGAATAGACACTTCACCAAGAGGATATTCAGGTGGCCAGCAAATACATGAAGAAATGCTCACAATCATTAGCCATCAGAGAGATGCAAATCAAAACAATACTGAGATACTATCTCACCCCAACACTTATGGCAAAGTTAAACAAGACAGAAAATAACAAATGCTGGTGAGGATGTGGAGAGATTGGGACACTCATACACTGCTGGTGGGACTGTCAAATGATACAGCCACTATGGAAGCAGTATGGAGATTCCTTAAAAAGCTGGAATTAGAAATACCATTTGACCTAGCAATCCCATTACTAGGTATGTATCCTAAAGAAGTGAGAGCCAGGACAAGAAGAGATGCACAGGGAGAAAGTAGGGATATATGCACACTCATGTTCATCACAGAACTATTTACAATAGCAAAAATATGGAAAAAATTTAGGTGCCCAACAACAGAAGAATGAATAACCAAACTATGGTACATATACACGATGGAATACTACGCAACACTACAGAATAATGTAGAATCTGCAAAACACCACATAACATGGATGAACCTTGAGGACATTATGCTGTGTGAAATAAGTCAATGACAGAAGAACAAATACAGTATTAGTTCATTATTGTAAAAAGTCAAGGAAAGTTTTATATACAGAAGAAAACTTCCTTTGTTGGCTACCAGGGATGGGAGGGCAGGGGAGAGAACACTGGAAAAAAACAAAAGCATTGACCCATGTCACTTTAGTTTTGTGTATTCCACTGCACATAAATTATATTTCAATAAAATATATTATATATATTTTTATACATATGTATATGTATGTGTGTGTGTGTATATATATACACACACACCCACACTCACATATGTATGTATATATATCTATCTTCTGAAGTCTACTTGAAACCAAACACTAGTTTACCTTAACTAATAAAGAATGTCTGCCTTGAGCATTGTGCTCTTTAAGAACTATCTACATGAACACTCCTTGGAGAGAACAATCATGGGAGAAAGAAGGGTTGTTTATGCACAGGGGGACAGTTCAGGGGGCAGGAGTGCATGGAGGGATGGACACAGGGAAGAGATAACTATTGGGAGGAAGTGGGAGGGGAGCTGTTGCATTGTGGTAAATTGTAGTCAGTGTCATCAGACAACGTATGTGTGAACTGCTGTATGGAAAGTGAATTTGCTCCATAAACTTTCACCCAGATCACAAAAAAAAAAAAAAAAAAAGAACTATTTACATGAAAGATTAGATAGGAAAAGTAGGGGGCAAGGAGTTATGTTAATAGGGGAGAAAAGATTTGGAAAGGAAGGATAAGAATGACGTACAACTTAAAAAATGTAATAAATGTCACTGAACTGCACATGTAGAAATTATTGAACTGGTGTATGTTCTGCTATAAATATTCTCAACAACAAAAGAAAATAAATTTTTAAAAAGGATAAGGATGAAAAAGGTATACCATGTAAGCATTAATAAAAAAGAACAGCAAAAAACCAAAATAAACCTATTCCCATAAAGTTGATTATAACTCATGGTGACTCCATGTATTTTTTATTTGGTTAAAATAAGAGAAAGCAGTTCAAAGAACTGCAAAATTTCTGTGCTAGAAAGCATCTGAAGAGCTGTTTTCTTCTAGGGGTTGTTGCCAGTATACAAATCTCTAGCCTATAGTTGAGTATCTCCATGGATCAGGAACTTACTATGGTTCAATGGTTGTGATTTTTTGGAAGTAGACTATCAAGGCATTTTTTTGGAGGAGCCTCTGAGTAGATTCAAACCATCACCCCTCAGTAACTGAGTGTTTAACCATTTGTGGCACCCAATGACTCCAAAAGAAAGCTAGAGTGGCTAGATTAGTATTGTTGTTACTGTTGTCAATTGCCATCAAGTTGATTTTAACTCAAATAGTAGAATTAGATAAGGTATATCTCCAAACATGGACTTTTATCAGGCACAAAGAAGGGAACACGACATAAAAACAAATGAATCAGTACACTAAGGAAACATAACAATCTTGTATGTGTAAATACCTAACAACAGAACTTCAAAATACATGAAGCAAAAACTTTTGAAAGTTTTGAAAGTGAAAGAACAAATAGACAACTCCACCATTATCACTGGAAACCTCAACACTCCCTCCTATCTCCATAATCAATACAAGAAGTAGAAAGAAAATCAGTATGGATATAAAATACCTGAACAACACTGCAACTAACTTGACCTAATTGACATTTACAGAACACTTGACCCAACATTCTTCTCAAGTACACATGGAGCATTAACCTCGATAGATCATACTTTGGACTAAAAAACAGACCTTAACAAATATAACATAACTAAAGTTATATAAAAGAAGCTCTGGTGGTACAGTGAGAAAGGCATTTGGCTGCTAACCAGAAGGTTTGTGGTTCAAACCCGCCAGCTGCTCCACAGGAAGAAGATGAGGTGATCTACTTCTGTAAAGATTCACAGCCTTGAAAACCCAACGGGGGTCGCTATTACTTGGAATCGACTTGACAGCAGTGGGTTGGGTTTGGTTTTGAAGTTACACAAAGAGTGCTCTTAGTCTGTAATGGAATTAACCAGGAAACCAATAATAGCTATCTGGAAAATGTCCACATATTTGAAAATTAAACAACAAATTTCTAATAACTCTTAGCTTTTATTGAGAACACGTTAAATGAGTTAAAGTGTTTTGTATTTCCTATATTCACCAAAAAAAAAAGTTACTGTAGCTTCCTGTAGCACTTAACAGAGGTACAGTCACTAGAAGAGCAATGAAGATAGTTATTGCCTGTATTCTGTGATCAGGTTAAAGGAATGAGAATGAGGAGGAGGACTAGCTATTATATACTCTAAAAACTAGGAGATCTTATTAGGAATAAGAACTCTCAAGAAGAATTTAATAGCTTGCTTTCAATATCTGAAGCTACCACTTTTGTTTTTATTGAGTTTGTTCAGCCAAGATGTACAAATAGGAATGTTGTTGTTATGTGCCGTCAAGTAAGATCCAACTCATAGCAACCCCTCCTTGGGTTTCCAAGGTGGTATCACTACGGAAGTACATTGCCCAACCTTCCTCCCGAGACAAATAGGAATAGTAGGTAAAAATTTCAGGAACAGAGTTGTTGGCTATATAAAAAGAACTTTAACAACAGTGATCTCCAAAAAGCAAAAGGGATGCCACTAAGATAATAAGTTCCTGACCCATGGAGATACTCAAATACAGGCTAGAGATTTGTATACTGGCAACAACCCCTAGAAGAAAATAGCTCTTCAGACTCCTTCTAGCACAGAAATTTTGCAGTTCTTTGAACTACTTTCTCTTATTTAAACCAAATTCAAAAAGAGAGGTGTAGGGCTTTGTGGGATTTTTTTTTTTTTTTTTTTTTAATGAATTCTGCCAAAAGGCAGCATGATGACTAAAGCTGTAATACAGCTACAAACCACAAACTTAATAAGTTTGGCACACATAGTTATGAACAGAATGCACATAACATTTTTGGAAATTACCACTAAAATAAGTGGTTTTCAATTTCTAGGCTGAACTGAAAACTTTTAGGTGAATCTTTCTTGATGAAACCCAAACTCCCTATGGTCCAGTCAATTCTGACTCAAAGTGACCATACAGGACAGAGTAGAACTACCTCATAGGCTTTCTAAGGCTGAAAATCTTTACAGAAAACTTCCACACCTTTCTTCTGTAAAGCAACTGGAGGGTTCAGTTGAATGCTAAACCACTGAGCCACAAGGGCTCCTATTTCTGATAAAATCATAAAACAAGTTATAAAACCAACCACAACTTGCAGCCCTGCCCCAGGTACAGTCCTTTTTTTCCTCAAATACTGACTGTAGGTCCACTGTGGGCCTACCTCTGAGCCAAGTACTATGGAGGAATCAAAGAATTAAGACACAAAACTTTCCCTAAGGAATTTTTACAATCTAGCTATAAAGGCAAAACTGCCCGAAAAACAAGCCATCACCACAAAGCAATACTTAAGTGCAAGAAAAGCGTTCAGGTAAGATGTGCTTTGGAATAGAAAGAACACTCTACAAAGGTGGTTTCACCAGGCTGCCCTAAGGTTAGGGGACTTAGGCTGATGCTGAAAGAATTTGGTCAAGGTAAAAAATGAGGTGGGAAGGAGGCAAGCACTCACAGGGCTGGGAAGCAGGTAAAGCAAGCAGAGTAAGGAGATAACTTGAAATAAGTTCGAATTCTGTCTCCACGGAACCCCTAATATTACTCCAACTCCTTTGTCTGGCCCTCCTATTAATTTCTTCCCAAACCTTCTAGATCGTGGGTCTCAGAGTGTGGTCCTTGAACCAGCTTTCTCAGCAACCACCTGGGAACTTGAAATGCAAATCCTGAGGATCCACCTCGGATCTGAGTCAGAAAGTGGGGAAGTGGGACAATAACGTATGTTTAATAAGTCCTTCAAGTGATTCTGATGCACGCTTAAGTTTGAAAACCACTTCTCTGTGCTAAGAACAGCCTTCCGCACGGGAAAGTGATTCCGTATTGAATGCCCAGTCAGTAAATCTGCCACTTCGCTTTGAGCAGAAAGGGAGTTGGTGGTTAGTCCCAGGCAAGAGTTCAATTTCTGCCCCAATTTCGTTTTCTCTTCCAGAACACCTTCTCCCAGTCACTACATTCTATGCCAACCATTCTCGCATTACTTCATCCTCATAGTGCCGGCTCCCGACCATCCATCGCCCTACCTCAGTGTCAGAGGGGACGATATGCCGGCAGGGAGGGGAGCTTCCCAAGGAGACAGGAAAAGATGTGGTGCTTGCTTGGAGCCCGCCCAACAGGAGTAAAACGCCTCGGACCCATAAAAAACTGTTCCATCGCCACCGGCTTGGGCTGGGGCCTGGAGCGGGGTAACCCGCTCCTCCAACCCACTCGGCCGCCATCTTCGGACCAAGCCTCGTTACCATGGAGTGCGTGACGCCTCCGTGCCCGGCGCCAACCCCGCCCCTCGCCGGTCGGGGCAGGTGGAGGGACCAGCCCGCGGAAAAATGTTTTTCGATTGGCTAGCGTCATCCGAAAGAACTTCACCGCGGAAGATGAGGGCAGTGACCACGTCCATCTCGTCTCATTACGCGAAACCGGCCAATAAAGGCCGCTTACTGGCGCACGTGATTGGGCTGTGACAGAAGACGAACAGATGCTGCTGGTTGGGGGACGGTATGGAATGTGGACGTCCGAGTTAGTTTGCGTATCAGTCATTCACCTTAGAGATGTGTACCTATTAGATTCCAGGTGCTGAGTTGTTGTTGTTGTTGTTGTTGTTATGTGCCGTTGAGTCAAACCCGACTCATAGCGACCCCTCCTTGGGTTTCCTAGGCAGTATCACTACGGAAGTAGGATTGCCCAACCTTCCTTCCGAGGAGTGGCTGGTGGGTTTGAACCGCCAGCCGTCTGGTTAGCAGGCTTAGCCACTATGCTACCAGAGCTCCCCCAGGTGCTGAGAGGGGCACCTAAACGACTGCAAAAACTTGTTATAGCTCAGTGCTCAATACTCTGAGCCACTAATTTGTCTCATTTCTCCTTCACTAAAGTTAATTCCCATAGATATAATCAAGTGTCCTTTACCATTTTATTCAACCCATGCCTTAGCGTCTATCTAGCCAAGAATTCCAACTGCACTAAACCAGGAAGAGACTGAGCAGATCCTTACCATCAAGGAAACCCAACCTTCAAAACTGGGCTGAAACTATGACAACTGAAAACTGGGACAAGTCTCCTTGTTTGTGGTCTATAAAACTGATAAACCTAAGGGCTGGAAGCATTCAACAGGAACTGAATACTGTAAATTCTGTGTTAGGAACTGTACATGGTAGTCAAGAAATATAATATCCTTAAGAATTTAGTGTACTATTAAGGGTAATGCTACCACCAAAGTGAGTGGAGTTTAATTACTGAGTTAATTCATGAGATTATGTCTACCATCCCACAAGTAGTTGAATTCCAAATCAAGTCTATCTTTTCAAACATGTAAATTTCTACTACAAAAGAACCACAAATTGCAGGTTGTGAACAAAGAATGGAACCAGTGGTCCTCAAGCTTCTAGTTGGAACAGTACTATCCTGGAGAAGGGCTGTTTCAATAGCATATGGACTAGAGAGCACCTGTGTGGAAGCAAAAAAGCATAATGCACCTTCTCCTTTACAAATGCTGTATCACCTCAGAAGAGCATTTATTTGCATGCATGTTTCTTTTGCCACTACAACTCACAAACTACTCAAGATAACCGTAAGGATTCTTAGCCTTTTCTCTCTCCTGCTTTGCTCAAGTTTCTACCATTTTGTGTCATTTATCCACCCAATTTCTCTCCTACAATCTGTCCCACTCAGAACATCATACACTGAACTCCAACAATGGCAATACATTTTCCTCTCCTCCATATCCCTGTTCCAGACCTGAAATACCCATCTACCTTTCTGGACATGCCCCCAGCTGAACATCTTACAGCTTCCTCAAACTCATCAGCTTTTCCCCTACTAGGCTAGCAACATCTCCTCATTCCCCAACTCCATAAATGCTCACTCACTCACTCGTGGCTAACAACATATTATCCTTGAAGCCTCTGCTCCACGATCAATCGGCTTTAAAATTCTAGTTAGTTTATGAACTTTTATATGAGTGTTCAGCTATCTCAGGTATACTACAAAGTTTACCTTGGTTTCCCTTTCCTTTTCGCTGGAATCCCACTGGGATTTTTCTAATATGAATCTAATTAACATCTGTGAATGAAGTTTTTCAATGATGTTCTATTACATACTGTATTAATTCTAAAATCCTTAGCACAGTATACAAGATCTTTCATAATCATAAATTTTCTAGACTTACTTTGCAGTCAGTCCCTACTTAATAGATTACACCAAGTGCAGTTTAAATGGCTCCTTAAATGTCTTTTACTTTCATATAAAACCCAAGAGACAGTTTTCCTTTTTCTGAAATACCCGATAATTTGTACTACACAAGAGTCTCTTTGTACATTGTTCCACCTCCTACTTTGGTGAGTAGCGACTGGGATCTTTTTTTTAATTTTGATTTGGGTGAAGATTTACAGAGTAAATTCACTTTTCATACAGCAGTTCACATATACCAGTTCACATATACTTTGTCTCATGTCATTGACCAAAATTTACAATGCAACAGCTCCCCTCCCACCTCCTCCCCATAGTTACCTCTTCCCAGTGTCCATCCCTCCATACTCTCCTGCCCCCTGAGCGGTCTCCCTGTGCATAAGCAGCTCTTCCTTCTCCCATGATTGTTCTCTCCAGGGCGTGTGTCTACTTGAGGTAAATGTTTAACTCCTATGCCTATTTTTTGCTTGGCTGGAAACCACAGGCATGGGTTCAATTCCAGACCTGAAGGGCAGCTAGGGGCCATAGTCTCAGTGGCTCCACCAGGCTCTATTGGACCAGCAAACCTGGTCCCCACCTTTTTTTTTTTTTTTTTGCCTCCAAATAATTGAGTTTTGTTCCACATTGTTCTCCCTCTCTATGCAGGATCTCCTACATCCCTTCCAAGTGGATGACAGTGGTAGCCGGGCACCATCTAGTTCTTCTGGTCTTATAGTTGTATAGGTTGCAGATCGGATGGTGTACCAGTTGCTAGGACTGATTGTTTCCATTCATTTTGGTTTTCTTCTTTCTTCTTGACAAGGAGAGACCCATCATTGCATCTAGATGGCAGCTTGCTAGCTTTTAGCGACTGGGATCTTAAGAGCTAGCAAGCAACGATGGGTCGCTCCTCGTCCAGAGCAAAGAAGAAAACCAAAATTCATGGAAACAATTAGTCCTAGTGACTGGTACGCCATCCAATCTGCAGCCTATACGACTGAGACCAGAAGAACTAGATGGTGCCCAGCTACCACTGTCATCCACTTGGAAGGGGATCTACGTAGATCGTTGTTGATACAGAGGGAAAACGGTGTGGAACAAAACTCAAAATCATTTGGAGAAAAAAAAAGGGGGGGGACCATGTTTGCTGGTCCACTAAGAGCTTGGTGGAACCACTGAGACTATGGCCCCTAGCTGCCCTTCAGGTCTGGAATTGAACCCACACCTGTGGTTTCCAGCCAAACAAGACAGGCATATGAGTTGAACATTTACCTCAGGTAGATATACTCCTTGGAAAGAACAATCATGGGAGAAAGAAGGGCTGCTTATGCACAGGGAGACAGCTCAGGGGGCAGGAGTGTATGGAGGCATGGACACTGGTAAGAGGTAACTATGGAGAGGAAGTGGGAGGGGAGCTGTTGCATTGTGGTGGATTGTGGTCAATGTCATGAGACAAAGTGTACGTGAACTCCCGTATGGAAAGTGAATTTGCTCTGTAAATCTTCAACCCAAATCACACACACACACAAAAATCTCTTTGTCTCACAAACTATCACCTCAGAGATCATACTCTATTTAATCAGCACAATGACCCTTCAGTTGATTTGGGTCAGATTAAGGTAGCTGTTTTTAATGGGACAAAGTACCTAAACCTCCCTGGAGTAGGTTGAAAAGCAGCACTTTCTACCCTTTCCTAATTTCTCAAACTGTTTCTTCAAGGTTCTAATAATCAAACTTTCAACTTGAGGTGGCCCTGAAAGATGTGCTCAGATTTCCTGGACAGCATTAAGTGACCCCAATCTCTTTAGGATGCACCTCACCATAGTTCTCAGGGGCCATTACCACAAAATGACCATGCAGGAATACAAATGCAAGCCTATTCCTGTGAAGTACTGGATTCTCTGAAGCAACTTTGGCTTGAGGACTACCACTGGATTAAGTGAATCTTGCTTACAACTGCACTTTGTTCTCAATCATCAGATCTTCCCACTTTCCCAAGCTCCTTTTCCTTTAGACTTCAAAGGTGTTGCCCCCATAAAAATCCCTGTAATGTCTATCTCAAAGAACCCAAACACAAATTTCAAAATGGGCTTGTTATGGCAAACTTGTCTTTGGCATTTTCAGTGGAAAGTCAAGATTTGTTCATTAATAAAAGCAAAGACCTTGCTGCTACTGAATCCTCAATTAAAAATCTACAACCATTATACTACAAGTTGATGCATTAGTGCAAATTTTGCACTTCAGCACATTTCCAGATTTAAGCCCTATTCACTTTCATTTGTAATAAGCTGAAATCTCTCAATTCTCCATTATAGTACTGCAATGTCTAAGCACTAATCCTAAACCCCATGCACCACAGGGTTAACACCTTTTTGAGGTAGAATCATGTGGCATTATTTTGCATAACATTACCTAATATGCTCAAGCGTTTTTATATTCTAGAATGCTCTGTCCAGTCACAAAACCCAAAGATATCTCACCTCAGCCTATCTCAGAGTTCCCAAAACCCTTAAGTACTATCTCCATATTCCTCCCAATTCCCAAGTTGTAAATTTGCCAACTAGTCCATAGTGAACGAGTTCACAATTACATGGTGCTTTTAAGGTCATGAAGATAAATTTAAGTTTCTTTCACTTACTTAATCTAATGAGGAAGACAATTATCAGTGTATCAAATAAACCATGGAGACCCTGGGTAATGCAAACGATTTCACATGTTCAGCTAAGCTAAAAGCTAGGGGGTTTCAGTTCATCCAGAGGCACCTCAGAAGAAAGGCCTGGTAATAAATCTACATCCAGAAAATCAGCCATGGAAACTCTACAGAGCAGAATCCTACTGACATACATGAAGGCATCATGGATTGGAATCCACTTGACTGCAACTGTTCTCCCTGCTCCCATTTGTCCAAAAGTTATTCAAAGGCTGGGTTCTGTTGCTCCACCACCATAAAAACTTCTAAGATATTTCCTTTCCACTTTTCTCATTAAAATCCCCAGATAGATTATATTCTAAATTTCTGTAATTCCACTGACATAGTATCTCTACAACTTCCTTGTGCTCTGAAAATATCAGTAAGTTCTCATAAAGCCCTTTCTCTATTTCAATGCGTATTTTAAGCATATAGCAACTTAATTTAGAGGAACTTTTTTTTAAGTAAGAATACAAGAGAACGTGTAACAAATTCACAATTTTACTTTATTTACTTTTCAGTAGTTATTAAATCCTTGAAGGATACAGCATCTGGGGGGGAAAGAACACAAAAAATTAGGTAAATAGAAATTTACAAATGTTATTTTAGTACCACAATATGGACAAATCCCTTCCCATTTTTTCAAAACTTAACTTAGCTCAGAGTGCTGGGACCTAGGAAAAGTGAGCATCAACTCTCTACATCTATGAAACAAACTGATAACATCCATTCTTCTAACAATCTGGCACTGAGGATGAAGAGATGGGAAAGTATTCTCAAGAATTATGCCAGAAAAAAAGTGTGTTGAATTTATTTTCTAGCACCTACTTCAGTGCCAATATTTTTGAAGAAAATTATTAATTTAAATACTATTTCCCCCCAGGCAGCTTTAGTAAATTCTGTAATCTAAATAATCCATTTGATCACTTTGTCTTTACCTTCTTTTATGTTCTAAAATACTTAAACTGTTGCCAGTAATTTTATAGCATATTTTGGTGACAAAGAAGAATTGCAGTTGAAGGGCCCTTAGAGATCAAAGCCCAACCCCTTGGGATTAGTTTGACGTAACAGGACTGATTGGGTAATAATTTTACTTACCACACGGATTCTGTGTCCAATAGCCTTAGCAGGAAGGTTGCTTCGAAATTTGGCACGAACCATGCCACTGTTTCCATGGGCTCGAGTTACCTTTCCCCAGATTACTCTGGTTTTGTTAGGTTTGCCGCCAGGAGTCACTGTGTTGCTAATGTGAAGAATGGTGGAAAGTGCATGAGAACTCAGACAACCAATGAAGTTTAAAACAAATTCAAGGTGGCCTTTAGACCAGTGGCTCTCAATTCTGGTTGCCCAGTTAACCAACTGAGGAATTTAAAGCAAACCAAGAAAGATCTGGGCTCTGTTCATTCAACAAATACTTAATGAGTCCCTACTGTTTCCCTGGCACTTTTTTAAAGGCTGGGCATACTGCAATTAGAAAAATTGTTTACAGGGTAACCCAATAATTAAAAAAGTAAAATACATAGGATATCAGATGGAATAGTTGCCACATGGGAAGAAAAAAACAAAGGGGGCTAAGTGGGATGATGTTTATGTGTCGTGAGAGGGAAGATTGATTGTAATTTTAAATAGCCATGGAAGGCTTCACCCAGGTGACAGTGGAATAAAGACCAAGTGAGGAAACAAGCCATATACTTATCCAGGGAAGACCACCCAGAGGCAACTGCACAGATTAAAGATCTGAGAGTACACATGGTCTACTGGAAGGAAAAGAAAAAAAAAAAAAAGGAAGAGATCACAGGAGGTGGAAGTGGGATGAGGAATGGTGGTGAGTCCTAGCTAGGACCAGAAAGAAATAGGGAACCTGAGTACAAAATGCATCAGAGGACCCTTAAGGACTATGGCTTTTAATGAATGAGATGAGGTATGACTGGAGTTTGAACAATGTCCACAAGATCTGATAATCTAATTTTAAAGCATCACTCTACTTGTGGTGGTGGGCAAAGATTAAAGTACAGAGCCAGGTATTCTAAATAGCCTGAGGTAGATTAAGAACAGCCACTAATATCTTTAAAATATTAATTTTAGGAAATCAACTAAACTAAATTAAATGTATTAAAATACATGGGGGGGGGGGGGGACACACTGCAATCCAGTCCATTCCAACTCAGAGAGACCCTATAGAATTGAAATTGAGCTGCCCCATAGGGTTCCAAGGATGTCAATCTTTACAGAAACAGACTGCCTCATCTTCTCCCGCAGAGCACCTGGTGGGTTAGAATCGCCTATCTTTTGGTTAGAATGCTTTAAACACTAGGCCACCAAGAGCTCCCTGAAAAAGTGCTCCACAAATCTTTGTAAGGAATTACTTTCTTCCTCTAAATAGTGAACAGCTGTAATTTTTCTAAGTGCTATAGTTACCCAAATCCTACTCCATCCACAAAAAGTAACATCCTTCTACAACAAAAGGCGTCAAAAGTAGAAGACTTAATAGCACCAACTACTTTTATCAACATCCACAGATTTTCTTTCTTTCTTTCAAAAGAAAAATGAGGCAGAGTAAAAATTCAAATCCGTAACGTTATTATAAACTTACTTCTTTGCTTTGTACACATAAGCACATCTCTTGCCTAAATAGAATTCGGTTTCATCTCGGGCATAAACACCTTCAATTTTAAGTAGAGCTGTGTGCTCCCTCTGATTCCGGAGACCCCGTTTATAGCCAGCAAAAATAGCCTTGGACCACAACCTAAGATACACAAAATACGTAAGATTAACCGTAAGCTGTTAAAAGATCTTGTTTAACCTCAACAAACCACTACTATGATTCTACCCCCTCCTCAAGATATCTACAACAGATATTTAATTTTTCTGGTTTACGCTCACATTTAGGTTCACATCTAACAAACAAAACCACAACTAGAAAACAACTGCATTTAAAGCTCGTACCTTCCAGACATATTTGCCGGTTTAGAAGTCCTGTTTCCAGCAGGCCTTAAAAGAAAACAAAAAAATCTCAGTTTACAACCTTTCAACACCAACTTTTCCACCAAGTTCCCTCCCGCTTCTTAAGGCTATTGGACAAATTCCTTTTGAATGACGTTTCATATAATGCCCACTGCCAGCAAGATTCCGACTCATAACAATCTTACAGAAAAGAGAAAAAACTGCCCCATAAGGTTTCCAAGACTATCATCTTTACAAACGCAGACTGACACGCGGAGCGGCTGATGAGGAACCTCAAACCTATCGGTTTGCAGGCAAATGTTTTAACCAGTGTGTAACCGGTGCTTCTCCATGCCTTGGTCAGTAGAAAGAAATTCGGGAAAAATGAAAACTTATCAATCAATGTATATATCTAGACAGAAAAACGTACAGAAAACTTGAATTCAGCCTAAAGGAGCCACTGCCTTAAATAAACACCTGTACACAAACGAAGTGGGGCCAGGAAGCAACTCCGATTACAGGAGCATTCGTTCTCGGGACTTAAGGCAACCAACACCATCAATCCCGCATCCCTGCCATCCTGTCCTCCCTCTTGCTGGAATCCTCAGAAACTACTGGCTGGCAAGGGCCCCGAACCACAATGATGCCTTCCGAGGCGTATGAATGAACCCACTTCAGTTTTTTATCCCCAAATTTCAGCAGCTGTAGTCTCACTCACCTCTACAGGCTCCAAGATGGCGGAAAGAGAAAAGCGCAAGCCCACCGCGTTGCCTTGTGGGACAAACACCTCTCCGTCACGCCCCCAATTTAGGCTTCTTCCGCGAACGCCCGTTTGGGTGGGTGGGTGGGGGAGTGGAAGCTTCGTCTTGTGACTGAAGCAAGCCACATCTAAGAGTACTCTTACAATTCTTTACCCAAATCATTTCACCTTTATAAGCGGCATCATGCACTATTTGTGAACAGAGGGCGGCAAAGTGGTAGCCAGCTAATGGGGGAGAAGAAAAGGTCCCCCAAAACTGTCTGTTGCCATAGAAACACACTGTCTTGGTACCTGTCTCCTAGGTGTTCTAGGTGGAAAGGCAGAAGCCGGGCTAAAGGATTTATCCCAGGCTCGGACACATCAGATCTGGTTCGCGAACAAAGAAGTATCTTTCCTTTCCACACACAAGCGTAAGGGGAATGGAGACTCATTTCGGATCCTACTCTAGACTGAAAGAGAAAGGCCGGGAGCACGAAGGCAGGAGGAATCCTTCCTTTCTTTCCCTGCTTTTTTCTTCCTCATCTCTTCTTTCTACTCCTTTACATCTTTCAAGACTTGACTTAAGTTCTTACCTCTATACTTAGCTTTGACCCCGAGGTTGTGGAGGACTACCCTGAGAAGATTTATCACCTTTTTAGGGAGCTCTGGTGGCGTAATGCCCAGGGCATTTGACTGCTATCCAGAGGCTGGCGGTTCAAATCCACCAGCCAGTCCTCAGAAGGAAGATTGGACAATCTACTTCCGTAAAGATACCGCCTCGGAAACCCAAGCAGGGGTCACTGTGAGTGCTACCGACTGGACAGCAGTGAGTTTTTTTTTTTTTAGTTTGGTGGATTCATTCATTTATTCAACAAATATTTCATTGAATGACTACCATGTGTCAAGCATTGTTCTAGGCGCTGACAATACTTAGGAAAACAGAAACGACTCCCCTCCTGGAGTTTACATCCTAGTAGGATGGGTTGGGCAATCTACTTCCGTGGTGATACTGCCTCGGAAACCCAAGAAGGGGTCGCTATGAGTCCGATCCAGCTAGACGGCAGTGAGTTTGGTTTTGGTTTTAGGGGGAACCAGACAATAAGGGAGTAAAATATATGGCACATTAGGAGGTGTTAACTTGTATGGGGGGGGGGGAAGCAAGGAGGCTAGTGTAAAGAAGGCTTTTATTCTGAGATGGGAAGCCATTTGAAGTTTCAGTGCAGAAAAGCAAACCAACAAACCCATTGCCATAGAACAGATTCATAACGACCCAATAGGGCAAAGGAGAACTGCCTCATAGGGGTTTCAAGGCTGAAATCTTTACGGAAGCAGATGGCCACATCTTTCTCCTGCAGAACGTGAATACCAACCACCAGCCTTTCAGGTAACAGCCAAGTGCTTAACCACTGTACCACCAGAGATCCCCATTTCTGTACAGAGCAGTGACTATCTGACTTATGGCAGGCAAGGGTACTAGCAAGGAGGTAAGTTATAATTGACCTATTGTAATGATCCTGTTGGGAGATGATGGTGTGTAAACAGACATGATGAGTATTGGAATTCTGAATGTATTTTAAATGTAAAGCTGACAAGATCTGGTGATGGATAAGGACTGACAGCAGAGTAAAGAATGTGCCAAGGTTTTATAAAGCAGTTGTGTATGGGTCACATTTTGAATCAGATTCTCTCATCAAGATAAAGTTAATGTATCTTATAGCTTCCTCTTCCAAATTTTCTCTGTCCCAGAAATTTCATTTCTTTTTTTTTTTTTGACTGTATAAATAGCATTAATTTATTTGAAAAAAAAAAAAGTGTAGGGACTTGCCCTACCAGGTTTCAAGACATTTTATAAATTTTATAGATTTCTCAAGTTCAGAGTAAAGAAACTGAGCCCCAGTAAAGAAGCCAACAGTGAGTATTCTAATAATAATAAAACATACTCTTCTAGCTACTCAGGAATGCCTGTTTTTTTTTTTTTTTAATTTTATTTTGATTTGGGTGAAGATTTACAGAGTAAATTCACTTTTCATACAGCAGTTCACATATACTTTGTCTCATGTCATTGACCAAAATTTACAATGCAACAGCTCCCCTCCCACTTCCTCCCCATAGTTACCTCTTCCCAGTGTCCATCCCTCCATACTCTCCTGCCCCCTGAGCTGTCTCCCTGTGCATAAGCAGCCCTTCCTTCTCCCATGATTGTTCTCTCCAGGGTGTGTGTCTACTTGAGGTAAATGTTTAACTCACTTGCCTGTACTTTGTTTGGCTGGAAACCACAGGTGTGGGTTCAATTCCAGACCTGAAGGGCAGCTAGGGGCCATAGTCTCAGTGGTTTCACCAGGATCTATTGGACCAGCAAACCTGGTCCCCACCTTCTTTTTTTTTTTGCCTCCAAATGATTTTGAGTTTTGTTCCATATTGTTCTCCCTCTCCATGCAGGATCTCGTACAGCCCTTCCAAGTGGATGACAGTGGTAGCTGGGCACCATCTAGTTCTTCTGGTCTCATAGTTGTATAGGTTGCAGATCAGATGGTGTACCAGTCACTAGGACTGATTGTTTCCATTCATTTTGGTTTTCTTCTTTCTTCTTGACGAGACACCCATTGTTGCATCTAGATGTCAGCTTGCTAGCTTTTAAGATCCCAGTCGCTACTCGCCAAAGTAGGAGGTGGAACAATGTTTTGTATAGTATGTTATGTCAATTGAGCTTGATGTCCCCTGCAACTATGGTCCCAGGCCCTCAGGATCAACTACTTGGTCGCTCTGGGTAACTGGCTGTGACCAAGCAATGACCATAACCTTACCCCTTGTCAGCACCTGGGAATTCTATCACTCACATAAACTTATAGGACCATTGTCTGCCAACCCTATATATGATCTTGGATACACTCCCCATTTAGACATACCTAATTGTTTAGCCTGTCCACCTATCTTTCCGTCCATATACCCCTGTTTGCCTTCACTGACAACTCAGTACTGTATATGCAAAAGGGTTCATATTTGTTGTCAGAAATTTCATTTCTTGAAGTTCCAAGTGTAAGTACTCCTGAGAGGAATAACACATGAGTTTAATTTATTTATTCATTCATTTCACAAATACATACTGAACCTGAAACTGAGGCTACAATAGTGAGCATTATTGGCATGGTCTCTGTTCTCATGGAACACACAATTTGGTGAGGAAAACTGACATAAACATTACAAATTGTGAGAAAGGCTCTGCAGGAAAATGGGAGTTCTGTGAAAGCTTGAACAGAGACATGCTGATAGAACTTGTGTCAGAGAGACTACTTGGGGAAGTGTCATTTAAGGCATTTTTGAAAATTCAAATGATGACCTGTCTTAGTTATTAATGCTGCTATAACAGAAATACCACAGGTGGATGGCTTTAACAAACAGAAATTTATTCTCTCACAGTTTAGGAGGCTAAAAGTCCAAATTCAGGGTTCCAGATCTAAGGGAAGGCTTTCTCTCTCTGTCAGCTCTAGAGGAAGTCCTTGTCATTAGTCTTCCTCCCACCAGCCACTCCTCTGAAGGATGGTTGGGCAATCTACTTCTGTAGTGATACCACCTCAGAAACCCAAGGAAGGGTCACTATGAGTCGGATCCGACTCCACAGCAGTGAGTTTGGTTTTGGTTTGGTTTAGGTCTAGGAGGTTCACAGCACAGGGACCCTAGATCCAAAGGATGTGCTCTACTCCTGGCTCTTCTTTCTTGGTAGTATTGATGTCCCTCTGATCTCTGATCCCTTGTTTAATCTGTTTTATATATCAAAACAGATTGACTCAAGTTACAGACTAATCCTGTAGATTGTATTTTTCCTCATTCATATAACTGTGTCTAATCCTGCCTCATTAACATCATAAAAGTTAGGATTTATAACACATAGGATAATTATATCAGATCACAAAATGGAGGGTAATTACATAATACCAAGAATCATGGCCTGGCCAATTTGATGCATATTTTGTGTGAACAAAATTCAATTCATGACGTGACTCATTAGTAGACTGTAAGCAGAATACTCATTTAAACAAAATATGATAGAATACAATGAAGTCCAGACCTTCTGGTTTCATTGAAGCTGGATGAACACCGAACACTATTGCCTGGAGATAATCTTTAAACCTTAGACCTCAAAGCACAACTTTTCCCTTAAGTCTGTTTTGAATCAAACAATTGTTTAGCTTAATCAGTACAGTAGGTCTGCCTTGAGCATTGTGCTTTTTCAAAGATTTGTCTATGTGGGATCAAATTGACAATAGCATCTTGAAAAGTTAGATGAGAAGCTTAGAAGGCAGTGAGTTTATGTCAGTGATGGTGGAATAATTTGGGAAAAGACAATGAGAACTGATACACAACTTGAATGTAAACATTACTGAACTGTACATGTAGAATTTGTTGAAATTGTGTATCCTTTATTGTGTATATTTTTACAAATAAAAATAAATGTTTAAAAAGTGATAGAAAATATCAAGATGTATCACACATAGTAACTAAATACTTGTGTGTGTATGTGTGGATTCTGCATAAGCACAACCATATGTTATCTACACAAAGTGTAATTTATCTATACCCTAAGCCTAAAAAATGAGAAAACAATGAAACAAGAGTACAATCATAGAACAAAATTATGCTTAATTCATGCTGCCTCTTCTTGGACTGCCCCTGCACCAGAAAATTTGGCTATTTTGGAGTATCTTTTTTCAGGTTACATAAAAATTCTGTTTTATATGATTGAAGTTTAGTATATAAAATTTTTGTTGAGTGAGACATATTTCTACTGCAACCATCCCCAGGGACACTTTATTGTGGGCAAAGTCACACTGAAAACAGCCTTTACTATTCAGTATAGAGCACAATTCTCTATAGGGTGTGCTCATTGTAAACTTCATTCAAGCAGATTAATTTCTAAAGTAATTTACTAGGAGGGGTATCCTGATTTCCAGGATAATTTCAGTTTTTTTTTAGTGCAATCTTAATTGTTATAACTTTAGATGTTACAAATTCTATTACCTGGCAAATTAGAGGAATGGTATGATCTAATGAAATATTCTACTAATCAGAATAATAGAAAAATCTATTGCATAGAGATTACCAATGAAAATAATAGAATACAATGAAAAAAATTAGGGTATGATAAAAGACACTAAAACCATATTGGACATTAATTTACTTTAACAAGAAACTCTAAGAGTTCATTTATCTTCAGCTTTGGCAGATCAGTAATTAATTGGCTGCTTAATAGACCTGCGCAAAATGATGTGCATGGTTCTTTCACCTCTGGGCCTGCTCTACTAAGCAACAAGAGGGAATCTGCCACGTGTCTTGTAATTGTTTAATGAGAGGGCATAGGAATTTCTGAAACATCTCTCAATGCTCCTTTAAACCAATCTCAAATTTTCCTTCTCTTTTTAGGTGGCTGCATTTTTATGAGATTGTAAATAAACCACAGAGGGTGATAAAACTAACTCAAGAAGAATGGAAAGGTATATTCAAAATACCAAATTATTTTGTATGTATTTTAACATCATGCCTTCTGTTAAATTTCTGTACATTAGTTGTCTATTGTGTAACAAATTGTCCCCAAATTTAGTGGCATAAAATATAAACACTTATTATTTCACACAATTTCTGTGGGTCAGGAATTTTTAAGCAATTTAGCTGGATAGTTCTGGCCTGGAATCTCTCATAAGGTTGATGTTGGCCAGGGCAACAAGCTTCTGAAGACTTGTTTGGGGCTGGAGGACCCAATTGGAAGATTGCTTATTTCTGGTGCTGGCAAGTTTATGCGGTTTTGGCAAGAAGCCTTGTTCCTTATCCTCATAGCCCTTCCAGAGAACTACTTAAGTGACCATATTACAAGGCAGCTGGCTTCCCCAGAATGAAAGATCCAAGAGAAAATGAACTGCAGGCCACAATGTCTTTTATTACCTAGCCTTGGGAGTCACACTCTGTCATTTCTACAGTATCCTATTGGTTATGGGTGACTCCATGTAAGAGTACAGCTGTGCTCCATAAGATTTGCAGTGGCTGATTTTTTAGAAGTAGACTGCCAGACCTTTATTCTGAGGTGATTCTGGGTTGACTTGTACCTCTGACCTTTCCAGCCAAGCATATTAACCATTTGCACCACCCAGAGACTCCTAATGGTTACATAAACCAAAAAACCAAACCCACTGTCATCAAATCAACTCCGACTCATAGCAACCCTATAGGACAGAGTAGAACTGTCCCATAGGGTTTCCAAGGCTGTAAATATTTATGGACGCAAACTGCATCTTTCTCTTATGGAGTGGCTGGTGGGTTCAAACTGTCGACCTGTTAGTTAGCAACCGAATGCCTTAGCTACTGCCGCTAAAGCTTCTTATCGATTACATGGGTCAGTCTAATTGAGTGTGAGGGAGACTACACAAGAGCAGGAATACCCGGAAATGATAATTGTTTGGTCATCTTGGAGGCTGGCTACCTATGTATTTCACTAATCACGAGATACTTTTGGTTAACATCTAAAGATGCTGCTAGGAAAAAAAAAACAAACAGTTATTTTTGCCCAAATTCAAATTGGTTATACGTGGTCAGATAGCAGTGGCAACGTATCTTTATTAAACAGTAAGTTACTTGCCTTTGATTGATCAAAATATCAATGGAAAGTATTTGACAGAATCCCTTCTGTTTTTTACCTACATTATATGACAATGTGGACTTAAAAGCCAGTCTACTCACTGCCTGTGCTTTTGAGTTTAAGTAATATTTCAACATTGGTGGTTTACATGTTTTTTATTTTTTCTTCATTCTTTCCTCAGAGACCAGCTGAAAGCCTCTAACTTTCCTCCAAAAGTTTGGAATTCTGAGGTGATGGTGTCAGTGACAGGTGAATCACCTGGTACCATAGGAAGAGATGAAGAAATAGCCCAAGATACAGAAATGGATGTCATCCCAGAATACATAGAGCCACCACTCTCCCTTCTGGATGTGCTGAGAATCTCTGCAGTTCTGGAGGATGCCACAGACCAGCTCTCTATTCTCAACTACATCATGCCAGTTCATTATGAAAGAAGTCAAAGCACCACCTTGGTACATATACTCACCATTATTTAATATCTACTTTCTTTCCTTTTTAAGGAGCTCTGGTAGCACATTGTCTAAGGCATTGGACTGCTAACCAGAAGGTTGGTGGTTCAAACCGACCAGCCACTCTGCAGAAGGAAGACTGGGCAATCTACTTTTGTAAAGATTTACTGCCTCAGAACCTCAATGGGGATCGCTATGAGTCAGAATCAACACCATGGCAGTCGGTTTGGTTTTTGGTTTTCTTTCCTTTTTATTTACATCATTTACAGCGCCTATGCCACCAAATTAAAATTGGAAAACAGCACCTTTACCTCAGATGAAGGGCTATAATAATTATCTATGTGCTCTCATTTGGTGAAGTGAAGTAGCCATAGTTCTCAAGATATATTGCCAGTCAGAATATAATTTTCTTTCAATATATTGACACTTTTCAAAAAGACTATAGTTAAATCAGTATAAATACAGTATGTATACTGAGGAGATCAGACAAATTACTGAGTTCCTCCCCTATCTTTTATTTCTCAGCAGCTAAATCTAACTGAACACTAGATAGAAATAGCTAGATAGCTCCCGTCAAGCTGATTCTGGCTCACGGTGGCCTTATTATGTGCAAGAGAAAGAAACGTTGCCTGGTCCCATTTCATCATTTATTAAATTTAACCGTATTATGTAATCGCCAGCCTGTTTGAGTCCATCGTTGTGGCTATGGTGCCAGTACAGCTAGAGAGTTTTCCTCTCCCTCACTGGCCCTCTACTTCACCAAACATCATGTTGTCCTCTAGCAATTGATCCTTCTTGGTGACATATCCAAAGCAAGTGAGTCAAACAGTGTTCTGTTGTGATCCATAAGGTTTTCACTGGGTAAAATTCAGAAGTAGATCACCAAGCCTTTTTTCCTAGTCTGTCTAAGTCTGAACCAAAAAACCAAACCAAACCCACTGCCATTGAGTCAGATCCGACCATAGCAACCCCTCCTTGGGTTTCCAAGGTGGTATCGCTACGGAAATAGATTGCCTGACCTTCCTTCTGAGGAGTGGGTAGTGGGCTTGAGCTGCCAGCCTTCTGCTTAGCAGTCAAATGCCTTAGGCACTACACCACCAGCGTGTCTTAGTCTGAAAGGTCTGCTGAAACCTGTCTACCCTGGCTAACCTTGCTGGTATTTGAAGTACTGGTGGCATAGCTTCCAACATCACAGCAACATGCAAGTCACCCTAGTATGACAAAATGACAGATGAGTGGTTAGGGGGAGGAAATTTAAGTTGGTTCTCTCAAAATGCTTTTATCTAAGATATTTTTGTTGTACTTGCTGAATACGTTGCAACCTGCCTTTCTCGCTGCCCAGCACATTACTGCATTAACCATTCCATTTTCACTGATATTATGGACTCCTTTGCAAAGCACCACTGAGTTTAAAAAAAGAAACCACAACTTGGTAGGGAGCAAAATCTTTATAAATTCTTAAGTGCTTATAAATTTTAATAACTTAGGTTATAGGTATAAAATAGAAATAATTTATAAATATAAAAATTTATTAAATTTTGCTATATTATATAGTTTTTATAGAGTATATTCTTATTTCTCATTCTATGACAAATTAAATTGTTGTATAAATTAGAGAGTAAACTGCTTTCCATGGCTAACAGAAAGGAAGTCTGTGTTTATTGTGAGAGGAAAATGAAATTCCCTTTAACTGCTCCTTACGGGTTTATAACTGTTACTATTGTTATTATTATAGCCTGATACCTTAAACCTTTTATTAAAGTTCAAAAAAGATTTCAATAGAAAAGTAGATTTGGAGTCAGGAGACATTTGTGGTTTAGTTGTGTGCTATCAGAAATTCACTTTACCTACTTGGTCTTTACTTTCTTGTTTTGAAAATGTGATGTAATATTAACTAGATGATCCATATGTGGTCTCTTCCAATGCTAACAGTCTATGAGTTTTGGAGTAGTTTTTTTTTTTTTTTTTTAATTGTGATTTGGGAAAAAATTTACAGAGCAAATTCACTTTCCATACAACAGTTCACATACACTTTGTCTCATGACATTGACTTTAATTTACCCCAATGCAACAGCTCCTCTCCCACTTCCTCCCTATAGCTACCTCTTCCCTGTGTCTCTCCCTCCATGCACTCCTGCCCCCTGAGCTGTCTCCCTCTGCATAAACAGCCCTTCTTTCTCCCATGATTGATCTCTCCAAGGAGTGTAACTACCTCAGGTAAATATTCAACTCATATGCCTGTCTTTTATTTGGCTGGAAGCCACAGGTGTGGGTTCAATTCCAGACCTGAAGGGCAGCAAGGGGCCATAGTCTCAGTGGTTCCACCAGGCTCTATCAGACCAGCAAACCTGGTCCTGCCTCCCAAATGATTGTGAGTTTTGTTCCACATTGTTCTCCCTTTCTATCCACGAGCTCCTCCATAGATTCCCCCCTGAGTGGTTTACAGTGGTAGCCAGGCACCATCTAGTTCTGGTCTCACAGTCGTATAGGCTGCGGATCATGTGGTGTACCAGTCGCTAGGACTAATTCTTTTCATGAATTTTTAGTTTTCTTCATTCTTCTTTGCTGGAGTACTTTTTAAATGGCACTAATGAGTATTGTAGGGATTTTATAATATAAATTAATTTGTCAATTTATAAAAAGCAAATAGATTAAAACTCAAGACAATGTCTATTAATGTATTTGAAACAAGTCTAATTTTTAAATTAAGCAGCTAACTAGAAACCCTATGGGGCAGTTCATCTTTGTCCTGTAGAGTTACTATGAGTCTAAATCAAGTTGACAGTACCCAACCACAAGAACAAATACTACAAAGGAGACTAGTTTCTGTTCCTATTTATTGTCTCCTTCAATACAAAAACCAAACCCAACCTACTGCCATCAAGATGATTCTGACTCATAGCAACCCTTTAGGACAGAGTAGAACTAACCCATAGGGTTTACAATGCTATAAATCTTCTTTTTTTTTTTTTTTTAAATTGTGATTTGGGCGAAAATTTACAGAGCAAATTCACTTTCCATACAGCAGTTCACATACTCTTTGTCTCATGACATTGGCCACAATTTACCACAATGCAACAGCTCCCCTCCCACTTCCTCTCAACAGTTACATCTTCCCTGTGTCCATCCCTCCATGCACCCCTGTCTCCTGTGCTGTCTTCCTGTGGTGCTTAAACAGCCCTTCTTTCTCCCATGATTGTTTTCTCCAAGGAGTGTATTTACCTCAGGTAAATGTTCAACTCCTATGCTGTCTCCCTCTGCATAAACAGCCCTTCTTTCTCCCATGATTGATCTCTCCAAGGAGTGTAACTACCTCAGGTAAATGTTCAACTCATATGCCTGTCTTTTATTTGGCTGGAAGCCACAGGTGTGGGTTGAATTCTAGACCTGAAGGGCAGTTAGGGGCCATAGTCTCAGTGGTTCCACCAGGCTCTATCAGACCAGCAAACCTGGTCCCCCCCACTTTTTTTTTTTTCCAAATCCAAGGCTATAAATCTTAATGGAAGCAGACTGCCTTGAAGTTTTCCCACAAAAAGCTGGTGGGTTTGGACCGCTAACCTGTTGGTTAGCACCCAAATGCTTTAATCACTTCACCATCGGAGTTCCTTTAATTAGAAGCAAAAATAAACAGGAGAGATGTCAGTTGGTAAGCTACCATTGAACTTAAAGAAAGGATACTTTGCCATCATAGAAACTCAAGAAAGAATAAAAAACCCAAATTTTTAACAGTGGTTAGCAGAAGTTGCCACTCCAAGTAAATAAAAGAATGAAACCTGTGGTTTATGATAATGACTTTTCACTCACAAAATTTTCAGATTTAATAGAAACCCTACTTATACTTTATACCTATACGGTTGCAGCAGTATATTGATAAGGAACTTCCAGAAATGCAAGCTAGATTCAGAGAGGACGTGGGACAAAGGATATCATTGCTGATGCCAGATGCATCTTGGCTGAAAACAAACAATACCAGAAAGATGTTTACTTGTGTTTTATTAACTACGCAAAAGCATTCAACTGTGTGGATCATAAAAATTATGGATAATACTGAGAGGAATGGGAATTCCAGAACATTTAATTGTGCTCATGAGGAACCTATACATAGACCAGGAGGCTATCATGTGAACCAAACCAGAGGATACTACAAGATTTAAAATCAGGAAGGGAGTGCATCTGGGTTGTATCCTTTCACCATAATTATTCAATCTGTATGCTGATCAAATAATCTGAGAAGCTGGACTATATGAAGACGAATGTGGCATCAGGATTGGAGGAAGACTCATTAGCAACCTGTAATAGGCAGATAACATAGCTTTGCTTGCTGAAAGTGAAGATGACTTGAAGCACTTACTGATGAAGATTAAAGACTACAGCCATGTGGTGTAATAAATTACTTAGTGTGGCTTTTCTACCCATAAGTCTTTGTAAACTCCAAGGTGGGATTTTCTGTGAGCAACTGAGGAGCTCCTGATTGCTGAAGTTGTCCACCTGGAGTATTTCTGTTGGGAGTGGCACAAAACAATGTTCTGGGAGGTGCCCACTCTCTCTCAG
>NW_006921832.1:3475936-3489331 GCF_000298275.1 Orycteropus afer afer
AGACTTCATCTCACCTACTTTGGTCATGTTGTCAGAAGGGACCATTCCCTGGAGAAGGATATCATGCTTGGTAAAGTGGAGGGTCAGCAAAAAAGGGAAAGGCCCTCAAGATGGATTGACACAGTGGCTGCAATGATGGACTCAGGCATAGCAAGCATTGTGAGGCTGGTGCAGGACTGGGGAGTGTTCCATTCTGTTGTACACAGGGGTCACTATGAGTTGGAGTCAACTCGATAGCATCTAACAACAACAACATTTTATACTTTTAGAGTTGCATAAATGTTAAATGTTTCCACTATTGTATTGGTCAACAATGGTTTTAAAACTCCTTTTGCAATATAAATTAGAAATTAATTTCATATATTTTAAAAGTTGTGAGTCTCTTTCAAAAAAAAGTTTTGTTTAACATGGTATTGCTTTCTATGGCAAAGTATATATATTTAAAAACCTTAGTATACATGTAGATTTTTCACCAAAGGCTTCACATCATTTAACCTTATAAAAACTTTAGAAAGAAAGGTTAACATTATCTCTTTTTTATACTTTTTTTTTCCCCACAGTCATGGAGAGGAATAATGAAAAATATACTAATGTACTACCTTCTACCAAAAGTGGGAATACTTTGATCCATGTTTGGAAAGAGCTCCCTTACAGCGAACAATGTTTTTCTTATCTCTGAATTCTCTTAAGAGTATAATACCTTAACTTGTATGTAGTTGTTGTCAAATGCTGTCAAATTGGTTCTAACTCCTAGTGACCTTGTGTACAACAGAATGGAACACCGTCCAATACTGCGCCATTGGCATAGTTGTTGTCATCATGAGTCCATTGTTGCAGCCACTATGCCAGTTCGTTTCATTGAGGATCTTCCTCTTTTTCACTGATCCTCTACTTTACTAAGCATGATATCTTTCTCCAGGGACTAGTCTCTTCTGATAACGTGATAAAAATGAAAGAGACAAACTCTGGCCATTCTTGCTTCTAAGAACCCTTCCACATTCTTCTGAAGAAGAACTTGGCATCAGGATTGGGGGAAGATTTATTAACAACCTGCAGTGTACAGATGACACAACCTTGCTTACTGAAAGTGAAGATGACTTGAAGAACTTACTGATGAAGATCAAAGACTACAGCCTTCAGTATGGATTACACCTTAGTATAAAGAAGACAAAAATCCTTACAACTGGCCCAGTAAGCAACATCAAAATAAATGGAGAAAAGATTGAAGTTGTCAAGGATTTAATTTTACTTAGATCCACAATTAATGTTCATGGAAGCAGTATGTCAAGAAATCAGATGACATATTGCACTGGGCAAATCTGCTGCAGAAAACCTCCTTAAAGTATTTACGGGCAAAGATGTCACTTTGAAGACTAAAGTGCACCTAATGCAAGCCAAGGTATTTCCAATTGCCTCATATACATGTGAAAGCTGTACACTGAATAAGGAAGACTGAAGAAGAACCAATGCATTTGAATTGTGGGGTTGGCCAAGAATATTGAAAATACTGTGGACTGACAGAAGAATGAAAAATCTGTCTTGGAAGACGTACAGCCAGAATGCTCCATAGAAATAAAAGTGGCCAAACTTTGTCTCACTTAGGACATGTTGTCAGAAAGGACCAGTCCCTGGAGAAGGGTATCATGCTTGGTAAAGTAGAGGGTGAGTGAAAAAGGGGAAGACCCTCAATGGGGTGGATTTATTTGCCCAGTACAGTATGTTGTCTGGTTGCTTGACTGCTGCTTCCATGGGTGTTGATTGTGGATCCAAGTAAAATTAAATCCTTGGCAACTCCAGTCTTTTCTCCATTTATTGTGATGTTGCTTATTGGTCCAGTTGTGAGGATTTTCATTTTCTTTATGTTGAGGTGAAATCCATACTGTAAACTGTATTCTTTTATCTTCATCAGTAAGTGCTTCAAGTCACAAAGTCTCTATAACAGTGGGCTCAAGCATAGCATATATTGTGAGAATGGCACAGGCAAGAGCAGTGAGTTGTTCTGTTGCAGATGAGGTCGCTCTGTGTCAGAGCCGACTTGATGGCATCTAACAAAAAGGAGCATTGTGGCAGCACTTCTTCCAAGACAGATTGTTCTTCTGGCAGTCCGTGGTATTTTCAATATTCATCACAAGTACCACAATTCAAATGTATCAGTTCTTCTTAGGTCTTCCTTATTCATTGTCCAATTTTCACATGCATATGAGGCAATTAAAAATACCATGGCTTGGGTCAAGCACACCTTAGTCTTCAAAGTGATTTCTTTGCTCTTAAACACTTTAAAGATATCTTTTGCAGCAAATTTGCCCAGTACAATATATTGTCTGATTGCTTGACTGCTGCTTCCATGGGTGTTGATTGTGGATCCAAGTAAAATTAAATCCTTGACAACTTCAGTATTTTCTCCATTTATTGTGATGTTGCTTATTGGTCCAGTTGTAAGGATTTTCATTTTCTTTATGTTGAGGTGTAATCCACACTGAAAGCTGTAGTCTTTGATCTTCATCAGTAAGTGCTTCAAGTCATCTTCACTTTCAGCAAGCAAGGTTGTGTCTTCTACATGTTGCAGGTTGTTAATGACTCTTCCTCTAATCCTGATACTGCATTCTTCTTCGTACAGCCCAGTTTCTCAGATTATTTACTCAGTATACAGATCAAATAATATGGTGAAAGGATACAACCCTGATGTGCACATTTCCTGATTTTAAATTATTCAGTATCCCTTGTTCTGTTTGAACAACTGCCTCACAGTCTATGTGTAGGTTCCTAATGAGCACAATCAAGTGTTTTGGAATTCCTGTTCTTTGCCATGTTATCCATAATTTGTTTTGATCCACACAGTTAAATACATTTGCATAGTCAATAAAACACAAGAAAATGTCTTTCTGGTATTGTTTGCTGTCAGCCAAGATCCATCTGACATCAGCAATAATATCCCTCTTCTGAATTCCACATCCTCTTCTGAATCTGGCTTAAATTTCTGGCAGTTTATTGTCTATGTACTGCTGCAACCATTTTTGAATTATCTCCAAAATTTTACTTAAATATGATATTAATGATATTGTTTGATAATTTCAGCATTCTGTTGGATCACCTTTCTTTGGAACGGGTAGAAATATTAATTACTTCCAGTTGGTTGATGAGATAGCTGTCTTCCAAATTTCTTTGTATACACAAGGGTGCACCTCCAGCACTGCATCTGTTTGTTGAAATGTCTCAGTGGGTATTCCATCAATTCCTGGAGCTTTTTTTTTTTTTTTTACCAGTTCCTTCAGTGCAGCTTGGCCTTCTTCCTTCAATACCATTGGTTCTTGATCATATGCTGCCTCCTAAAATGGTTGAATGTCAACTAGTTCTTTTTTGTACTGTGACTCTGTATATTTTTTCCATCTTTGTTTGATGCTTCCTGCATTGTTCAGTATTTTGCCCATAAAACTCACTGTCTTTGAGTCAATTCTGAGTCATAGCAACCCTCATTGGGTTTCCAAGGTTACAAGTATTTACTGAAGTAGATTGCCTCAACTTCCTCCCATGGAGCAGTTGGTGGGGTTGGAACTGCTGACCTTCTGGTTAGCCGCCAAATTCTTACCCACTATACCACCAGAGCTCTTATTTTGCCCATGGAATCCTTTAATATTGCAGCTTGAGGCTTGAATTTTTTTTATTCAGTTCTTTCATGTTGAGAAATGCTGAGCATATTCTTCCCCTCGCATTTTCCAACTCCAGGTTTTTGCACTTTTCATTATAATACTTCACTTTGTCTTCTCAAGCCATCCTTTGAAATCTTATGTTCAGCTCTTTTACGTCATCATTTCTTCCATTTGTTTTAGCTATTGTCCATTCAAGAGCAAGTTTCAGACTCTTTTCTGACATCCATTTTCTTTCTTTCCCGTCTTTTTTAGTGATACACAAAGGATGTAGGTATGGTATTCTCTGACCTCCTCTAACTTCACCAGAGGGAGAGAAAAGGATCAACAGCAACTGCCCAAAGCTAATTCCCATAAAGGGAAAGTCAGTCATGCTACCACCCTCCAACCAATTCTGACACCAACCATCCCTCCCACAGCATTCACTGCTTCTTTCTTGGGTTCAATTATTTGTTGCAGTTGTCACACAGAACACACAGTCCATACTCATAATTATGGAGTTTATTAAGTAAGCAACAAGTTACAGTTCAGGTTCAGGAACTCTCAGGAAACATTTCTTTGAACAGGATGGTCCCCTCTGCCATGCCTGTAGGCATGCCTCTATTTGGCCCTTGGCCTGGCCTCTACCCTGCTCAGGCCAGTGTTACAAAGCTCTTTTAGCTCTGCCACCAGGTACACCCCACTCCACCAGCAAGTCTCCTTCCCAAAGACTATCTTACTCCACGGGCTAGCAAGCCTGCCATGCTGTCTCTTATCTGTCTGTCAGTTCTGTTGCCACTGTTGCTGCTGCCACTGGTGCTACCACTGTCTCTCTGCCTTCTTTTGCTGTCTTGTTGCCATTGTCTTAGCCACTCTGGGCCCTCCTCTATCTTGATGGTAGTGAGATCCCCTTTTCCACCTCTGAGATTGTTCATTTTAAGCCTAGCAGAGTGGTAAAACTGCCCAATCCGTCTTTTAGGGTTCTGTACACCTTATTTTCATGGCTTCACTCCCACTGGGTGCCATATACCTTATGTACATTATTAAAAAGCTATCCAATCCCGTTGGTAGGCCACAAGCACCTCACATTTACATATCTCTACCCAGTCATCTGATGGGAATCACAAAGACCATGCTAGAAGAGCCATACCAAGTAACTCACTGCACCACAATGACCTCTTGCTTTCTTCATGTATGATATCCTTGATGTCATCCCACAACTCACCTGGTCTTTGGTTATTGGTGTTCAATGTCAAATCTGTTCTTCACTTGGTATCTAAATTCAGGTGAGATATAATCAAGGTTGTATTTTGGCTCTTGTGACTTATTTTCATTTTCTTCAGCTTCAACTTATACTTGCATATGAGCAATAGATGACATTTTTTCTGACTGATGATATCAAGCTTATCCATTGCCTCTTTGCAAAGATGTGGTTGATTTGATGATTCCTGTGTATTCTATCTGGTGAGGTTCATGTGCATAGTCACGTATGCGTTGTTGAAAAAAGATATTAGCAATGAACAAGTCCTTGGTCTTGCAAATTTCTATCATGTGATCTCCAGCATCATTTCTATCACAAAGGCCATATTTTCCAACTGCTAATGATAATTTGTTGTTTCCAACTTTAACATTCCAATCACCGGTAATTAACAATTCATCTTGATTGCATGTTTGGTCCATTTCAGACTGCAGAAATTGGTAAAAATCTTCAATTTCTCCATCTTTGACTTTAGTGGTTGATGTGTAAATTTGAGTAATAGTAGGAGCTCTGGTAGCAGAGTGCCTAAGGCACTTGACTGCCAACCAGAAGGCTGGTGGTTCAAACCCACCTGCCACTACTTGGAAGGAAGGTTGGGCAATCTACTTCTGTAGTGATTGTTGTTGTTGTTGTTGTTATGTGCCGTCGAGTCGGCCCTGACTCATAGCGACCCCTCCTTGGGTTTCCGAGGCAGTACCACTATGGAAGTAGGATTGCCTAACCTTCCTTCCGAGGAGTGGCTGGTGGGTTTGAACCGCCAGCCATCTGGTTAGCAGGCAAGTGTCTTAGCCACTATGCTACCAGAGCTCCCTCGGAAACCCAGGGAGGGGTCACTATGAGTCGGGTCCAACTCAATGGCACATAACAACAACAACAACAAGAAGTATAACTGGTCTTCCTTGTAGATGTATGGATATTTTCCTATTAGTGACAGCATTATACTTCAGGACAGATCTTGAAATGTTCTTTGTGATGATGAATGTGATGCCATTCCTCTTCAGTATGTCATTCCCACCATAGTAGACCATATGACAGTCTGATTAAAAATGGTTAATACCAGTCCATTTCAGCTCACTAATACCTAGGATATTAATCTTTATGCATTCTATTTTATTTTTCACAACTTCCAATTTTCCTAGATTCATTCTGTACATTCCACATCTGATTATTAAAGGATGTGTGCAGTTGTTTCTTTTCATTTTGAGTTGTGCCACATCAGCAAATGAAGGTCCTAAAAGCTGTAATCCATTCACTTCATTAAGGTTTCCTCTACAGCAGGCAGCTCTACCCTAATTGTATTTTGAGTGCATTCCAGTTTGATAGGCTCATTTTCTGTCACTGTATCAGACTATGTTTCACTGCTATTCCTGAGGCCATTTTTTTCAGAAGTGGAACTCCAAGTCCTTCTTCCTAGCCTGTTTTAGTCTGGAAGCTTCATTGAAACCTATCCACCATCAGTGACCCTGCTGGTATTTGAAATATTGGTGCTATAGCTTCTAGCATCACAGCAAGACCTAAGTCACCTAGTATGACAAACTGATACATGAGTGGAGAAATTACAACATGGTAAATACTTGCTAATGGAAACAAGGACAGTTAGTTCCCTTTGATTTGAATGTTAAAATTTAAGTTAACTAGCTGGTATGTTGGGGAATGACAGAGAGATAATGTTGTATAAAGGCAGGAAGACACAAAACAGCAGGACATGGGGACTTTTTGCAATATGGCAGAATAGACAAGCTATGCAGACCCTCTTTAACAGAGAAAAATCAATTGACAAAGATACAGAAGATAATTATGGAGCCCTTAGCTTTGAAAGAATGGATACAGAAATAGATTAAATACCAACTAGTAGAAGAACCTGAATAAAAACAGTGAATAAGGAGACAAACAGAGTGGACTATTGCCTATCCTGATGGCACAGCCACTTTTAATATTTACAAGTGCCATGAGGATTAGTTGAATAAGAGGACATAACCATGATAAATATCTAGGCACCCAATGAAAGAGCTCCAAAATGTATAAATGAGACTTTAGCAGGATTAAAAATGCAAATAGATGACTCCACAGTCATAGTAGGAGACTTTAATACCCCACTTTCAATGAAAGATAGAACAACTGGAAAGAAACTCAACAAAGACACAGAAAAACTAAATAATGCAATCAACCAACTTGACCTTACAGACATCCAGAGGCTCTTAGAGAAAGAGCACTTCACCCAACAACAGTACAATACACATTCTTTCCCAGTGCACATGGAACATTCTCTGGCAATTTAGGGCACAAGAGAAGCCTCAGTAACTTTGAATACATTGAAATACTGCAAAGCATCTTCTAGGTCACAATGCTATAAAATTAAAAATCAGCAATAGGAAGATCAACACAAAAAGAGCAAACATGTGGAAACTGAATAACACCCTCCTTAAAAATGACTGGGTAACAGAAGAAACAAAAAATGAAATTAAAATATTCCTTGAATCAAACGAGAATAAAAACACAACATATAAAATCTTTGGGACACAGCAAAAGCAGTGATCAGAGGGCCATTTATAGCAATAAATGCACAGATCAAAAGAGAAGAGCCAAAATTAACACTTCAACCCAATGTCTCCAACAATTAAAAAAAAAGCAGCAAAAAGAAAAAAAAAGCCTACAGTCACCAGAAGAAAATTTAAACAAGACTAGAAGTTAGTTCTTTGAAAAGTTGAATAAAATTGACAAACCACTGCTAAACTTGAAAAAGAAAAAGAGAGAATACAAATAATATGAATAAGAAATGAACTGGCCAATGTCACAATAAAACCAACTGAAATAAAAGGATAATATCAGGACACTAGCCACTCCTTGGAAGGAAGGTTGGGCAATCTACTTCTGTAGTGATACTGCTTTGGCAACCCAAGGAGGGGTCGCTATGACTCAGGGCCGACTCGATGGCACACAACAACATGAACTGTATTCCAGCAAATTTGAAAAACTGGAAGAAATGGACAGATTTCTAAACACACGCTTGTTGTTGTTGTTGTTATGTGCCGTCGAGTCAAACCCAACTCATAGCGACCCCTCCTTGGGTTTCCGAGGCAGTATCACTACGGAAGTAGGATTGCCCAACCTTCCTTCCGAGGAGTGGCTGGTGGGTTTGAACCACCAGCCGTCTGGTTAGCAGGCAAGTGTCTTAGCCACTATGGTACCAGAGCTCCCAAAAACACGCTACTTACCACAATTAACACAGAATGAGGTGGAAAAATTGAACAGACCCATAACAAAATAAATTGAATAGGTCATAAGAAAAATTACCAACAAGAAAAAGCCCTAGCCCAGATGGTTTCACTGGAGAATTCTACCAAACATTCAGAGAAGAACTGACACCAATCCTACTCAAACGATTCCACAACATACAAAAGATTGGAATCCTCCCAAATTCATTTTGTGAAGCAAGCGTAACCTTGATACCAAAACCAGGCAAAGGTATCACTAAAAAGGCAAACTACAGGCCAATATTCCTCATGAATATAGACACAGAAATCTTCAACAAAGTCCTAGACAATAGGGTCCAACAACATATCAAAAAAGATAAAGCATTATGACCAAGTGGGTTCATGCTAGGTATGCAAGAATGGTTCAACATTAGAAAAATAACGTAATCCATCACATAAGTAAAATAAAGGAAAAGAACCACATGATCATATCAGTCGATGCAGAAAAGGCATTTGATAAAATCCAACACCCATTCCTGATTTAAAAAAAAGAAACAAACTGTCAGCAAAATAGAAATAGAAGGGAAATTCCTCACAATAATAAAAGGCATATATACAAAACCAACAACCAACATTATTCTCAATGGAGAGAGACTGAAATTATTCCCTTTGAGAACAGGAACCAGACAAGGATTCTCTCTATCACCACTTCTATTCAACGTTGTATTGGAAGTCCTAGCCAGAGCAATAACGCAAGAAAGGGAAATCAAAGGCATCCGAATTGGTAAGGAAGAAGTGAAACTATCCCTATTTGCTGATGCTATGATCCTATACATAGAAAACCCCAGAGACCAGCAAGAAAACAACTGGAACTAATTGAGCAATGTAGCATAGTGGCAGGGTACAAGATCAATATCCAAATATCAGTTGGATTCCTCTATACCAGCAAAGAGATTGCTGAAAAGGAAATAAGGAAATAAATACATTTACAGTAGCTACCAAATAAATACAATACTGGGTAATAAATGTTACCAGGGACATGAATGACAAATACAAAGAGAACTCCAAAACACTACTTCTAGAAACCATAAGAGATCTACATAAATGGAAGAACATACCATACTTGTGGATAGGAAGATTGCACATTGTGAAAATGTCAACACTACCCAAAGCAGTCTCTATGTTCAATGCAATCTCAATCCAGATTACATCAACGTTCTTTAATGATATGGAAAAAAAAATCACTAATTTTATATGGAAAGGAAAGAGACCTCAGATAAGCAGAGCACTATTGAAGAAGAAGAACAAAGTAGGAGATCTCATACTTCCAGATCTCAAAACCTACCATACATCCACAGTAGCAAAACAGCCTGGTATTGGTACAACAACACACATATAGACCAGTGGAACAGAATTGAGAACCCAGAAATAGATCCATTGAACTATGGTCAGCTGATCTTTGACAAAGGGTGAAAATCCATTAAATGGGGAAAAGATAGTATCTTTAACAAATGGTGCTGGTAAAACAGAATATCCATTTGCAGAAAAATGAAACAAGATTCATACCTCACACCATACACAATGACTAACTCCAGATGGATCAAAGACTTAAATGTGAAACCTAAAACTATAAAGTTCCTCAAGGAAAAAAAGGGCACAAATATAGGGGCCCTGAGCTCTGGTAGCATAGTGGCTAAGACACTTGCCTGCTAACCAGACGGCTGGCGGTTCAAACCCACCAGCCACTCCTCGGAAGGAAGGTTGGGCAATCCTACTTCCGTAGTGATACTGCCTCGGAAACCCAAGGAGGGGTCGCTATGAGTCAGGGCTGACTCGATGGCACATAACAACAACAATTTATGGTATAATAGCAACCCCTCCTTGGATTTCTGAGGCGGTATCTCTACGGAAGTAGATTGCCCAATCAGTCTTCCTTCTGAGGAGTGGCTGGTGGGTTTGAACTGCTAGCCTTCTGGTTAGCAGTCAAATGCTAATGGTGGCAAATAGTGGCACTAAGCCACCAGAGCTCCTGTATGTGCTGTAAGAATGTCCAAATATTTAATGGAGCAAATAGGGGCAAAGTTATGATAACTTCTTTGCCACAGCCAACTACCCTGAGGGAGTGAGTGGTTGGACCTGTGGGCTCGGAACCATGGTCACAAGGGATATCAAGCTCAATTGGCATAACATACTACACAAAAACTTTGTTCTACATCCTATGTTGGTGAGCGGCAACTGAGATTTTAAAAGCTTGCAAGCAGCCATCTAGATGTAGCAATAGGTCTCTTTTTACCCAGAGCAAAGAATGAAGAAAACCAAAGAAACATGAATCAGTTAGTCCAGTGGATTAGTGGGCCATGTGATCCTCAGCCTGTATGATCATGAGACCAGAAGAGCTGCATGGTGCCCGGCTACCACTGCTGATCACTGGGAAAGGGATCAGTGCGGGAGATCCTGGAGAGAGTTGGAGAAAAATGTGGAACAAAACTCAAAATCATTAAAAAAAAAAAAAAAAAAAAGACCAGGTTTACTGATCTGATAGAGCCTGGTGAGACTCCCAAGACTGTGGCCCATAGTTATCCTGCAGGTCTGGAATTGGACTCACTCCAGCTAAATGATGGACAGGCACATAGGGGTAGATACCCTCCTTAGAGTGATCATTCCATTCGTGGGAGAACAGAAGGGCGGTGTTTGCACAGGGAGATAGCTCAGGGGGCAGAAATGCACAGGAAAGAACACAGGGAAGAGGTAATTACAGGGAGGAGGTGGGAGGAGAGCTGTTACATTGTGGGGAATTGCAGTCAATGTCATGAGACAAAATGTGTATAAACAGCTGTATGGAAAATGAATTTGCTCTGTAAACCTTACCCAAATAACAATAAAAATAAAATAAAAAACCCAGCAGGACATGTGGTTTGTTATGGCTGAAGAGAAAGGCACATTTGGGATATAGAGTAGATGTGGGAGATGAGGTTGAAAATGTAGGCAGAGGCACTCTTTCTTTTAACATTGTCTCATTGTTGCTGTTGTTATGTGCCCTTGAGTTGGCCCTGACTCATAGCGACCCCTCCTTGGGTTTCCGAGGTGGTATCACTACTGAAGTAGATTGCCCAACCTTCCTTGCGAGGAGTGGCTAGTGGGTTTGAACTGTCAGCCTTCTGGTTAGCAGTCAAGTGCCTTAGGCACTATGCTACCAGAGCTCCTGTTGTCTCATTACTCATTAAAAATCTTTCTTAAATAAAACATTATTTATTGTTTTTAGAAGAAAAGCAGAGAAGCGAATTTAGATGGAAGAAGTCTAGAAAAATCTCAAGTGATGTCACCAACCTCGAAAACTTCCAGTCCATTATTCTCTGTGGAAGGAGCCAAGTTGCCAGAAATCAGACAAGGTGGCCAATTTATAGTGGACTCTAACAAAATGCAGGAACTTATTTTAAAAAAACCTATAAGGCAGACCATAATGACTATGGATACATTGAAGAAAATTCAGATTGATAGGTAAGAAAGGAGAGCATGTTTGGAAATTATTAGTGTTTTTATAGATGGATGAGAGTATGGATGCAAGGCTGGCAGACAAGCTGTCCTGTCTTATATGTTAGTCATTATATTCAAAGTGACTGCTGCTAACAGGATTAAAGACTACCAAGAGGCAGTGTGGTACAATTAAAACTAAGGCAGTCATATGACAAGTTATTGAGCCTTTGTTTCCAATGTTTTAAAATGAGAATAATGATACCAACTTTTTGACATTAGTGTGAGGGTAAGAAATAAGTCTGGCACCTATTGGTAGCTATTCTAATACTTTATCCGTTGATAAGAGAGAAACCAAACCAGTCGCCAAGTTGACTCAGATTTATGGTGATTCACATGTGTCAAAGTAGAACAGTGCTCCACAGGGTTTTCAAGGGTTTTTCAGAAGTAGATCACCAGGCCTTTCTTCTGAGGTACTTCTGGCTGGACGTGAACCTCCAACCTTTTAGTTAGCAGCAAGTGCATTAACCATTTGCACTACCCAACTAAAAAACCAAACTCATTGCCATCAGTTCAATTCCAAGTCAGGTGTTCCAAAACCAATTGCCATCCATAACGGATACTATCAAAATTTTTAGTCAGATTTTAAACTATGCATTAATCCTAAGGGTTAAATTGAGTCAGTCTCAATTTCTATTGTCTCATTATTTCAAGTTTTTTGTTGTTGTTGTTGTTGTCAACTGGCTTGCTAACAAATAAGCCTGTTAAGTTTAAAAGAAAGTGTTAACATGTAAAGACTTGGTCAATGAGAGTTTATAACAATTACCCAAGGTCCCTACCCAAATCCAACTTGAAATCTGTTTATTAAAATAAAGTTTTATTGGAACTAAGCATTATTCATTCATTTCCTATTGTGTATTCAAGCTTTTGTGCTAGAAACTTAGCAGAGTTAAGCAGTTCCAGCAGAGACCTTGTGGCATGCAGGACCCAAAATACTTGCTATTTAACCCCTAATAGAGAAAGTTTCTGAATCCTGCATTAGACCTTCACCAGAAGGAGAATATGTCTTGCTAAGTTCTATCTGGCTCAGATTTATATAAATGACAGTTTGGTTAATGTCCTTTTCATTCTCAGTGTGATGGCTTATATCATTCCTTCAGAGACCCAAAATACCAGTCTCAGATTATTCTTAGGAGATAGTCTTAGATTTATATTCAGCATAGAAGCAAGTCATGAAACCCAGGGTGATACATGATCATGAAATGTACCTCTCCATCAGTTTTCCAGAGATAAAAGTGAAAATCAAAATATTGAAGGCATAAAAACTGTAACAGTTTATGATCTGAATGTAGGATTTTGTAGCAAGATTGTGTAATCTGTAGTTATCCTTATGCATTCTATCCTCATTGCATTAAGAGTGTTTAATATTATTTTATCCTAACATATTATACAAGAGATGAATTCTTATTGCTTAAATTCTTATATTTCAGTTTCTTGACTTAACTTTTTACTTAATATTGAATCTTTTTGTGTGAACTATTATTAGCAAATTATTATGTAAAATGGCAAGTACTGTAATGCTTGTAAACTCTGTTTCAAAATACCAAACAGCAGTTTTTAAGATTCTTGAGTAAGGAGAGAGGCAGGATGGTATATTATAAAGAGCAATAACTTGGGTTACATCACTCTAGTTCTTTCTCAAGCTAGGTATATGACCTTGGGTAAGTCATTTACCCTTGCTGAGCCTGGACTCATCTCTAAAATGTGTGGATTTGATTCACTATTTCTGGTTGTTGTTTTTATATAACTTTTTTAAAATTAGGAATTTTTTATTAGAAAAAGAATAGCC
>NW_006921832.1:3491737-3492237 GCF_000298275.1 Orycteropus afer afer
ATAGTTTTCTTTGTACAGGTCTTTTGTGTCCCTGGTAAGATTTATTCCCAAGTATTTTATTTTTTTGGTAGCTATAGTGAATGGTATTGATTTCTAAAATTAGGAAATATTTTTAAAATATAGAGAATGAAATTATGAACACATGTATGTAGCCACCAATTTTAACATTTTACTATGGTCTCAGTTCTCTTACTTTTCCCCCAGAGATAAACACTCTTCTGAATTTGATGTTTATCATTCTCTTGCATGTCATGACACTTTTACTAAATATGTGTGTGTGTTTTCTTTAAACAATATTTGATATGGTTTTACATGTCTTTAAATGTTGCATACATGATATCATACTATATGTTTGATGTTTGTTGTTTTGGTATATAAACCTTTTCAGGTTAAGGATGTTCTCTTCTATTTTCAGTTTGGTTAGACTTTTTGCAAATGATGAGTGAGTGTTGAATTTTTTTTTTTCTCATTTTATTTTTTTAAAATTAATTAATTTATTT
>NW_006921832.1:3497463-3503157 GCF_000298275.1 Orycteropus afer afer
GTCTGTGCAGTCCTTGTGCCTAGTCTGCCATCTTGCCGGAACTCTCGAGTGTTGAAATTTTTAATGATGAGTGAGTGTTGAATTTTGCCAGTTGCTTTTTCAACATTTCTTGGGATGATTATATGGTTTTTCTCCTTCAGCCCACTAAGGTGGTAAATTATATTGATAGATTTTCTAATGTTATTCCTGTATTCCTGGGATAATGCCAACTTAGTTATGATGTTCCTTCTAGGTCTTCACTTACGTGACATCTGTAGCTGTTTGTGGATATAGAAAAATATATGTTGTTAACTCAACTTGTTTTTTCTCGTTACAGGCAATTTTTCAGTGATGTCATTACAAACACTATGCAGGAGTTGGAAGATTTTGGCACCTTTTCCATTCTCCTGCAAACTTTAAACAAAGAGAGGGAAAATAAAATGCATTTCTACGATGTCATTGCTAGGTCAGCTTATTATTCGGCTTATTTACTTTGCTGTATTTTAAAATGCTTATAAATTAGGACTGCTAAGACCTTGATTTCTAAAGGAAACTAAAGTTATAGTTTCTAGAAATGGCTAGAAGAATTGGATTCTATTCCTAGTACAATAACTCAGATTTCTGGCCTCAATATCTTTATCCACAATTTTTAAGAATGCAAGACTGACCCCAAGTGAAGAGGAAGGCAAGTTGGATCGAAGCATCTTAGACTGCCATGCTGTTAATCTAAGGATGGTCCAGCAAGGACATTAGGGAGTCTTCAAGCCAAAGTTGACCAGCAGGAAAGTCTTGGGTCTTCTAGGAATGGGTCTGCCTTAGTATCCCTAACACTCAGTACTTAGTTAGGAGCAGCCTGTGGAAGTGATGGATTTCAGAGGCCAGCAGCTGGGACCTTGTTCACTTCTGCTTCTATAGCTGAGTGTGTTACTAAGTTCTCTAAGACACGTTTTCTAATCTATAAAATAAAGATAGAGACTACCTTATTGTAAGAGTATGCAATTATTAAAGTGCTCAGAATAGAAAGAATTCTCCTTTTCCCTCTTCCTGTCCCTTCTCTTCCTCACTTTTTCTCAGCAACAGCTGTTTTAGATGCAACACTGATGAGCCAGAAAATCTTTCAAGTTACTAAAACAAATCACAGTCTTATATAATAAGTAAGTGCTGCTGAAAATGTGCTCAAGACCTAGCACCATTAGCATCACCTGGTAACTTGTTAAAGATGTACATTCCGAGGCCCCATCTCAGACCAATTGATCAGAATCTCTAGGGGTGGAGCCCAGGCATTTTTTTTTTTTTTTTTTAACTTCCAGGTGTTCCTTGTGCACACTCACGTTTGAGAAACGCTGCTCTAAACAAATCATTCTTATTTCCTTTAGCGAGGAGAAAGGAAGAAAGCAGATCAAAACTCTCCAAAAACAGCTACTTAATGTCAAAAAAGAACGGAAAGTTGAAGTACAGGTAAGAATTGCTTTAGGTAAGCAAGACAACATCAAATGTTACTGAGCTGAACTGGCTGTATAGAAGCCATCTTTCTCAAGCAAAGTTATGTATGGAAGATTATTATTTCTCCTGAGGAGAAAGTTACTATTGAAAATATATAGAGAGTAACTAGAGAGCAGGAGCCCTGGTGGTGCAGTGGTTAAGCGTTCTGCTAATAAAGGAAAGGTCAGGAGTTCAAACCCACCAGCTGCTCCACAGGAGAAAGGTGAAGCAGTCTGCTCCCGGAAAGACTGCAGCCTTGGAAACCCCATAGAGCAGTTGTACTGCTATAAGAAAATGCATCCAAGTTTTAAGCAATTGACTTGCAAAACAATGTGGGCTACAGCCTAGGTGGTTAAAGATTAGCGATATCAGCTAACCGTGTTAACCGTGTTAGAAAGTTACAAAGTGTGGCCTAATACAGGCTTTTCATTGCTAGCTTTTTGCACAGGTTCATGCTTTTTTAGCAGTATAGTTTTTCCCTACATAGAATTTGGAAGAATATTTTTCAGTAAATTTGAAAGAATTGTGTAAAACAAATTGAGGTCCCTAGCCTATCTTCCAAAATATTATCTGTAGGTCTGAACATATTGCTTAACCTTCTTGTTTTCTTTTTGCCAATTATGAAGTACTTCTGGTACTGGTTTTGACATCATTATCCCTATTAACCCTCTGCTTATAACTTTTTTGTGTGTGTGATTTTGGTGAAAGTTTCCAGAACAAATTCATTTAACAGCAGTTCATCACATTTTGCCTCATGACATTGACTGTAATTCCCACAATGTAATAGCTTTCTTCCCACTTCCTTCCTGTAGTTACCTCTTCCCTGTGTCCTTCCCTCCCATGTACTGCTGTCCCCCAAGCTGCCTCCCTGTGCAAACACTGCCCTTCTGTTCTCCCATGATTGATTGTTCCAAGGAGTATATCTATCTGATGTAAACATTGACCTATATGACTATTGTTTGGCTGGAAGCAATGAGAGTGAATTCAATTCCAGGCCTGAAGGGTAACTAAAGTACATAGTCTTGGGGGTCTCCCAGGGCTCTATCAGACCAGTAAACCTGTTTTTTTTTTTTAATGATTTTGAGTTTTATTCCACATTGTTCTCCCACTCTATCCAGGATCTCATGCACCAGTCCCTCTCTGAGTGGTTGACAGTGGAAGCCAGGCACCATCTAATTCTTTTGGTCTCATGATCATATAGGCTGAGGATCGCATGGTCTACTAGTCCCTTGGAATAATTGTTTCTATGTGTCTTTGTTTCTCTTCATTCTTCTTTGCTCTTGATGAGGAGAGACCTATCGCTGCATCTAGATGGCCGCTTGCTATCTAGTTGCTACTTACCAAAGTAGGATGTAGAAAAATATTTTTGTGTAGTGTGTTAAACTGGTTGGGCTTGATGTCCCCTGCAACCATGATTTGGAGCCCACAGGTCCAACTACTTGCTTCCTCTGGGTAGCTATCTGTGGCCAAGAAGCCACCATAACTTTGCCCCTTGTCAGCTCTACTGTACACTGGGACATTCTTACAACACATAAAATATGCACGTAGGAAATTGTCTGCTAACCCTACACATGATCACAGACACACTTCCGCCTGCCTAGATATACCTGATTGTTCAGCCTCTCCACCCATTTATCCACTTATAGATCAATGTTTGCCATCACTGATAGTGTAGTACTGTATGTACAAAAGGGTTCATCTTTGTTGTCTGTATCTCCCATGTAACTCTTGCTGTCTTCCCCTTCCTCAATGCTACCATATTGACCACTTACTTTTGGTACATTGCCCTTCCCTTCACCCAAATCAATACTTGTCTCTACCTATCTAGCAGTGTTCTCTTCCCTCCTTCCATATATAAAGCTTTCTTTGATTTTTTTTACAATAATGAATTAATACAATATTTGTCCTTCTATGATTGACTTATTTTACTCAGCATAATGTCCTCCAAATTCATCCATGTTATATAGTGTTTTGTAGATTCTTCATTATTCTTTAGTGTTGCATAGTATTCCATTGTGTATATGTACCATAGTTTGCTTATCCATTCTTCTGTTGATGGGCACTTAGGTTGTTTCCATCTCTTTGCTATTGTAAACAGTGCTGCAATAAACGTGGTGTGCATATATCTCTTCTTGTCCTGGCTGTCACTTCTTTAGGCTATATACCTAGTAATGGGATTGCTGGATCAAATGGTATTTCCAATTCCAACTTTTTGAGGAATTGCCATACTGCTTCCTACAATGGTTGTATCATTTTAGAGCCCCACTAGCAGTGTTGGAGAGTCCCAATCTCTCCACATCCTTGCCAACATTTGTTATTTTCTGTCTTGTTGAGCTTAGCTATTAGTGCTGAGGTGAGATGGTATCTTGTTGTTTTGATTTGCATCTCTCTGATGGCTAATGACCATGAACATTTCTCCATGTGTTTGTTGGCCACCTGAATATCCTCTTTGGTGATGTGTCTGTTCATGTCTTCTGCTCATTTATTAATTGAATTGTTTGTCTTTTTGTTGTTGGAGTTTTCTATAAATTTTAGAGATAAGTCCCTTGTCAGATGTGTTGTTGCTGAATATTTTTTCCCAATATGTAAGTTCTCTTTTGACTCTTCTGGAGAAGTCTTTTGAAGCACATAAAATTTAATTTTTATTTATTTATTTTTTCTTCATAATGACAAGTCAGTAGCATATTTATTATTGCCATCCATATAAATTCCTTTTTGGCTCAGCTAACAAATTACACAATGCAAAGCAAAATATGTCATTGTTGTTAGGTGTCTTCAAGTTGGTTCTGACTCAAAGTTGACTCCATGTACAACAAAACAAAATATGACTCAGTCCTGTGCCATTCTCACAATCGTTGCTATGCTGGAGCCCATCACTACAGTCACTGTATCTGTCCCTCTCTCCCTTTTGGATGACCCTATATTTTACCATGTGTGATATCCTTCTCCAGGGACTGGTCACTTCTGACAACATAACAGAAGTTAAGTGAGACAAAGTCTGGCCATTTTCACTTCTAAGGAGCATTCTGGCTGTACTTTATTCGGGACAGATTTGTCCACTCTTCTGGCAGGCCATGGTATATGCAATATTCTTCACCAACACCATAAGTCAAATACATCATTCTTTTATGGTCTTCCTTACTCTTGCCCAGCTTTCACATGCATATGAGGCTACTGAAAATACCACAGCTTGAGTCAGGCGAACCTTAGTCTTTAAAATGACATTTTGTTCTTCAACATTTTAAAGAGTTCTTTTGCAGCGTATTTGTCAAATGCAATATGTTGTTTGATTTCTTGATTGTTGTTTCCATGGGCATTTACTGTGGATCCAAGTAAAATTAAATCCTTCACAGCTTCAGTCTTTTCTCCTTTATTATGATATTGCTTATTGGTTCAGTTGTGAGAATTTTTGTTTTCTTTATGTTAAGGTGTAGTCCAAACTGAAGACTGTTGTCTTTGATCTTCATAAGTAAGGGTTTCAAGTCTTCCTCACTTTCAGAAAGCAAACTTGTGTCGTCTGTGTATTGCAGGTTGCTAATGAGTTTTCCTCCAAGCTTGATTCTATGCTCTCCATACAGTCCAGCTTCTTGGATTATCTGCTCAGCATACAGATTGAAAATGTATAGTAAAAGGATACAATACTGATGCACACCTTTCCTGATTTTAAACCATTCTGTTCTGTTTGAACAATTGCCTCTTCTTCTGTGTACAGGTTTCTCATGAGTACAATTAAGTCTTCGAGGAATTCTCATTCTTTGTAATATTACCCATAATTTGTTATGATCCACACAGTTGAATGCCTTTTCACAGTCAATAAAACATAGGTAAACATCTTTCTGATATTCTTTGTTTTCAGCCAAGATCCATCTTACATTAACAATGATATCCCTCATTACATGCCCTCTTCTGAAACCAGCTTGAATTTCTGGCAGTTCACTGTCGATGTACTGGTACAACCATTTTTAAATTATCTTCAGGAAATTTTACTTGTGTGTGAATATTGATCCATAATTTCTACATTCTGTTGGATCACTTTTGTTGGGAATGGGCACAAATATGGATCTTTTCCGGTAGATAAAAGTTGGCCAGGTAGCTGTCTTCCAAATTTCTTAGCAGAAACAAAGCCTTCCAATGCTGCATCCATTTGTTGAAACATCTTAGTAGGTATTCAGTCAATTCCTGAAGCTTGTTTTACTCCAATTCCTTCAGTGCAGCTTGGACTTCTTCTTCCTT
>NW_006921832.1:3507134-3510266 GCF_000298275.1 Orycteropus afer afer
TCCCCTTCAAGGCTCAGGGGTCCAGGATTATCTTCTGTGTCTGTGTTAATTGGTTTCCCTTTTCTTTGTTGAAGAGGGTCTGTGGAGTCTTTCTGTGTACTTCACCATCTTATTGGAACTCCTAAAAATTTAATTTTTAGAAGGTCCCATTCATCTAGTTTGTCTTCTGCTGTTTGTGCATTTTGGGTTATGCTTGGTAGTCTACTTATGCCATAAATTAGGGTCCCTAAATTTGTGCCTTTTTTTTTCTTGAGGAACTTTATAGTTTTAGGTTTCACATTTAAGTCTTTGATCCATCTGGAGTTAGTTTTTGTGTATGGTGTGAGGTATGGATTTTGTTTCATTTTTATGCAAATGGATATCCAGTTTTACCACACCATTTGTTAAAGATAGTATCTTTTCCACATTTAATGGATTTTCACCCTTTGTCAAAGATCAGCTGACTGTAGATCAATGGATCTATTTCTGGGTCTTAATTCTATTGACGGCACATAACAACAACAACAACAACAACAATTCTATTCCCCTGGTCTGTGTGTCTGTCATTGTACCAGTATCAGGCTGTTTTGACTACATAACTTGTATTTTTTAAAAACCATCTTTCTTCTCTGGGAAGCTTCACAAAGCTGGTCTGTCTTCCCCTTCCTCAATGCTACCATGTTGGTCTGTGCTTTGGTTTCCTCTCTAATATAATTTTTCGTAAGTGTAAAGTGGGTGTGGAGGTGGCATCTTCTTCTGACCGCCTCTAACTTCATAAAGGGGAGATAGAATTATACCACCATCAGTATCAGCACAAGGCTGGTTACATGAGGTGGAGGGCAGACATGCTGCTACCCTTAACCTTTTACCAATTCTGACCAACCATCCCTTCCCACAGCACTCTATTTCTCTGCTAGGTTTAATAATTCTTTTCAATGCCCACATAGAATTCACAGACCATACTCATGATTATGGGGTCTATTGGGTAAGCAATAGGTTCAAGAATGCTCAAGATACAATTTTTCAATCAGGACAGCCTCCCCTTGGCCATGCCCATAGGTATGCCTCTCTCTGGCCCATGGCCTCTCAGTCTAGCCTCTGCCCTTCTTGGGCAAGAGTTACCAAAGCTCTTTTAGCTCTACCAATAGGTGGATCCCACTCTGCCAGCAAGCCTTCTGTACAGAGGCACTTAGCTATCCCCCTCCATGGGCTAGCAAGCCTGCTGGTCTGTCTTGTGCTGGTCTCTCAGTTCTGCTACCACTGCCTCTCTGCCATTTTCTTGCTCTTGCAGCAGAGGGATCTCAGGTCCAAGCATGGGCTCCACTCCCAGCTATTCTCTGTCTGGATGGTAGTAGGATCCCCTTTTCTGCCTCTGAGTTGGCTCATTTTAAGCCTAGCGAGATGACAAAACTGACCAATCCTCACATTAGGGTCCCATACATCTTTTTTTTTTTTTTTTTTAGGGTCCCATACATCTTATTTGCACAGTCCCACCTCCACAAGGATACTATGTACCTTATTTACATTGTTAGCAAATTATCTGTCACTGTGGTGGGCCACAAGCACCTAATATTTTTGCATAGTTCCACCAGCCATCTGATGAGAATCATAAAGACCATACATAGCTAAAAGAGCCATATTAAGTAATTCAGTGCAATACAGTAAGGGATTCTCCATGTACACACAAGCACACTATTAGGTAGAACTACAGGGTCATAGAGTGTGCATGCATATCTTTAACTATTATAATAGCAACATTTTTCAGCATGGTAGTACCAATATTAATGTTCGGCGTTAGCATATTAGAATTCCGATTACTCCATATCATCACCAGTGTTTCGTAATGTGCTTTTAGCTATTTAGATGGGTATATAAGGAGACCTGGTGGTGTAGTGGCTGAAGCATTCAGCTGTTAGACAAAATGTTGGCAGTTTAAGCCCACCAGCCACTCCATGGCAGAAAGATGAAGTAGTCTGCTTCTGTAAAAGTCTTGGAAACCCTATGGGGCAGTTCTACTCTGTTCTATAGGGTCTCTGTGAATCAGAATCAACTCAAGGGCAGTGGATTTAGTTTGGGTTTGGTTTAGTGGGCATATAAATGTGTCCCCTTATGGTTTCAATTAACATTTACCTTTTTAAAAATGAATAGAAAAATAATAGTCTTATATTTACCTGGGAGCTTTGGTGGCATAGTGCCTAAGGCATTTGACTGATAACCAGAAGGCTGGTGGTTCAAACCCACCAGCCACTCCTTGGAAGGAAGACTGGGCAATCTATTTCCACAGAGATACTGCCTCAGGAACCCAAGGAGGGGTCGCTGTGAGTCAGATCTGACTCAATAGCAGTGAGTTTTTTAGTTATATTTACCTAGATATTTGTTGTTTCCTATAATCTTCATTCCTTCCTGAAGGTCTAAATTTACATCTAATGTAATTGTCTTTCAATCTGAAGATACTCTTTTAATATTTCTTACAGTCCACATTTACTGCTAATGAATTCTCTTAGTTTTTGTTTTAGTTGTTTAATGTAGAAATGTTTTTATTTTGCCTTTATTCTTGAAGGATTTTTTTCAATTGGTATAAAATTTGGGGCTGACAAATCTTTCTCTCAGCACTTTAAGGATGACCGCTGTCTTTTGGCCTCCATTTTTTCTGATGAGAAGATGGTAGCTATTCTAATCATTGTTCCCATGTATGTAATGTATTGATCTTATCTGGCTGTTATTGAGATTTTATATTTATCTTTGGTTTTTCAGCATTTGATTATGCTGTGCCTAGATGTGATTTTGTTCATATTTATTCTGCTGGGGATTCACTGAGATTACTGAATATGTTCATTCTTGTCGTTTACAAAACTTGGGAAATTTTCAGCTGTTATTTTTTTTTCCAGTATTTATTTATTTAGTGGTTTCATTTGTTCTTATCTCTCCTTCCAAAACTCCAGTTTACATTTCTTGGACCTTTTGATATTGTCTTGCAGGTCTCTCTGTGCATTAATTTTTTAAAAAACTCTGTGTTCACCAGGTTGAATAATTTCATTAATCTCTCTTCAGGTTCATGGACTTTTTCATTTATTATTTCCATTCTGCTGGTGAGCCTATCTCATACATTTTCTTTTCTTTTTTTTTTTTTTTAATATATATATATTTTTTTTT
>NW_006921832.1:3516793-3520118 GCF_000298275.1 Orycteropus afer afer
CTGTGTTAATTGGTTTCCCTTTTCTTTGTTGAAGAGGGTCTGTGCAATCCTTCTGCCTAGTCCGCCATCTTGCCCCGCCTCTCTCACTGTCCTATCTCATACATTTTCATCTGAGGTATTATATTTTTCCGTTTTAGAACTTGAATTTAGTTCTTTTTATAGTTTCTATTTCTCTGCTGAGATTTCCTACCTTTTTATTCAGTACTAGCATGTATTCCTTGACTTTGTTGAGCATTATATAAAATCCTTGTCTGGTAATTCCAAAATCTGGACATTTCAAGGTCAATCTCTGTTGATCGTTTTCTTGAGAATAGTCCATATTTTCCTTTTTCTTCAATGTGGAGTCATGTTGGATTGTGTTCTGTGAAAGTTATGTTGAGGAGAATCTGCATTGTATTCTGTTCCTCCAGAATGTATTGACATTTTTGTTTTAGCAGGTAATCACTTTAATTAAATTCAAACAAAAAAACTCTCTCTTATTTATAGTGGGGGGCAGTTGAAATCTTGGTTCATTTTTTCCACCCTTAGCAGGGCTGCTTGCAATCTTCCTGGGACCTACGTGACTCAGGAGCCAGCCAGAGATTTGGGCAGAGTTTATGCACAGAATTTGGAACACCCCTTCTCTGATTTTCTTTTTTTAAGGTTGTCTCCTCATTTTTCAGTAGCTGTGGTTGCCCCAAAATCTGTCCTTTGGTCCTTTTTTTCTTTGTAGTAATTATGTATGTAATGAAACATTTGTATGTCAATATTCTTCACATGTGCAGTTCAGTGACATTAACTTATATTCATCATGTTGTTCAGCCATCCCCCATATCTATTCCCAAATTTTTCTGTTTGTCCCTTGGTTCTTCAGTCTAAAAAGACTGTAAGGTTTTCATTTGGAGTTTTAGCTGCTTTTCCCAAAACCCCATGTGCTGACTGACCTACTAAAGGCTTTCTAAGTGTCTACTCTTCTCCGGAATCTGTTTGGTTTTGTATACTCTCCAATGTGGTTATATAATTTATTAATGTTATATGATTGTTTTGTATTTTGTGCAGAGTTTATAGTTATTAACTGTGGGAGGGTAAGTTCACTAGGATCTTATTGGCAACAGTAGAAACAAAACTTCAAATATTCAGTTAGGAAACAGAGCTTGGGGTATATGAGGAGCTGAAAGAAGACCACTATAGCTGCTGAAGTTTGGAGAGAAAGGGAGAAAGTGGCATGAAAGGAAGTTGGAATGGGGGGCAGGGAGCTGATTATGGGAACACCTTATAAGCCATGCTTGTCTGGGCAGACATCATCAATGGGTGACCTATAGGTAGGAGAGGCTCATCATGTAAGAAATCTATCTTATGCTGGAGATCTTAGTTTACTACCTTGTTGAGCTTCTGGGTTTTTAGTCTTTATTTTGCTTGTTAGTGCTACATCTAGTCTGTCCCAGACCCATAGCTTTATGCTGACCAAGAGTTTCTGAAAGCAATCACCTTTACTTCATTCTCCTGCCTCCAGCATGTATAATAAGCTATTCCATTGCTGGAACTGCCACTGAGTTGTTTAGCCTTGGAGAGATATTATCAGAACAGGAAGCCAAGGAGTTATTTCCCCATTGAACCTAGGACTTCTCATTTCCCTTAAATAATTATGTTATTGTTGTGTGCTGCCAAGTTGATTCCAACTCATAGCAACCCTATAGGACAGAATAGAACTGCCCTATAAGGTTTCCTAGATAAAATCTTTAGGAGCAAATTGCTACATCTACAGAGAAGCTGGTGGGTTCAAACCACCGATCTTTCAGTTAGCAGCCAAGTGCTTAACCATTGTGCCACCAAGGCTCTAAATAATCATTATGTGATATATGATTATATGATATTATACAATTATATGATATATATCATATTGTATATCATAATATAATTATATAATTTAATCCTATATAATTATATAGAATCATATAAAATTATATCTATAATTTATATATGTATAATTTCTTTATATATAATTATTGTTGTTGTTGTTGTTGTTGTTATGTGCCATCGAGTCAGCCCTGACTCATAGCGACCCCTCCTTGGGTTTCCGAGGCAGTGTCACTACAGAAGTAGGATTGCCCAACCTTACTTCTGAGGAGTGGCTGGTGGGTTTGAACCGCCAGCCTTCTGGTTAGCAGTCAAGTGCCTTAGGCACTATGTTACCAGAGCTCCCTAGCAACTCTATAGCCTGCCATATATATATATGGGCTCTGGTGGCATAGCACCTAAGGCATTTGACTGCTAACCAGAAACCCATCAGCCACTCCTCGGAAGAAAGATTGGGCAATCTACTTCCGTAGTAACACTGCCTCAGAAACCCAAGGAGGGGTCAATATGAGTTGGAATCGACTTGATGGCAGTGAGTTTGTTTTTTTTTTTCACTCGACCTTCCAAGCCATACTTTGTTTTATTTGTGGGCATCGTATTACTAACTTTTGCATGTTACCTAGCTCTTTTCTTCACTTAGTCTACCAGCTTGTTATACTTTTTGATGACTCTTATCTCCTATTTTTTTTTTTTTTTGTCTAGATATAGAGTGAGTACCAAAGAGAATAGGTTGGTTGCTGAAATGATGACTATGATCTTTAGGCTCCAAAATGGGTTAAAAATTAAATAAAGATATAGAAATCATGCTTCTTAAATTTACTCAAAGCTGAATATTAGGTACAAAAAGTAGGGTTTTAGAACACTGAACTGACTCCAATGAGATGTAATAGTAAAACTGAAGTCCTAATTTTGTTGAGAAGAATCTCAGAAGTTGAGGATTGGGCAGACCTGACTAGTTTGAACAGTTTCATTAAAGGCTTAGCCTGGTTCTAACATGAGTACCTGAGGTTAGGGCCCCACTACTGGTTGTTGTGGCAACAATATTTTAGAAAGGTGCTTGGCTTTTCCTGTCTTCCCTAGATTTCTTAGTCTTTCTGTTACAGTATTTCTTCTAATGGCTTGTCATCAGAGTTTTAATAAGCATGATAACATAGTCCATAAAATATTATGAAAAACATTTGGAGTGCTTCCTCCATGTTATGTTTACTGCAATTAGTACCATTGTGTAGTGTTATACAAAAAAATACTCCCTTGTACTCTGTTGTGATCAGACTACATCACGTCACATCATCATGTAGTTATCCCCTATTTTGTGTTCTAATATAATGTAATAACTTCCATGATGAGATCTGCTATGAGCAGCCAGTCAGTTGAAAGGGAGTTTCCTGGGAGAGGTAGCCTGCTTCATATATATATATGTGTGTGTGTATATATATATGTTGTTGTTGTTATGTGCTGTCAAGTCGGCCCTGACTCATAGTGACCCCTC
>NW_006921832.1:3520878-3542491 GCF_000298275.1 Orycteropus afer afer
GCATTTAACTGTCAACCTGAAGGCTGGCAGTTCAAACCCACCAGCCACTCCTTGGAAGGAAGGTTGGGTAATCTACTACCATAGCAATACCACCTTGCTTCTCTAGAGAACCAAGCCTAAGACATCAGGAGAAATCACCCAAGACAGTGAGGTGTGTGGAAACTTTATGACAAAAGGAAAGATAAAAAGAAATTGAGATGTTTGACCTGGGAAAGGTAATATTCAAATGGAAATGAAAGCCATGAGTGGTACTGGAGCTTGAAGTCTTGGAAAGTTGGACTTGATTATGTTTATTGCACCTCAGAATGAGATACTCTGTTTAGCTCAGAGTTTATTCACAGACCCAGCCATTCTTAGCCACAGACAGACAGACAGATACAAATGCTACTTTACAATACAGAACTGTTTTTTTCCCCTGTGGTTTTTATCAGTTAATAGACTACATCCCTATTTCCCTTTTTAAATCCAACCAAAGAGACAGCCTGAAGTGTGAAACAAGTTCCAAATTCTCCAGACAGTAGCTTCCACAAAGTTCAGAAACCAGTACTCTCTTCCCTATTTTGTGTTCAATTATGAAAACAGACACTACTATTAAAAAGTCTTTGGCTCACAATGTTGTGGGCAGCCATTAGTGCCTTGTTAACTCTTAATTGGTTGACTGCTTCTTTCCATTACTAAGTCATACCTCTTTGAATTCCAGTAACAAGCCCAAAAGTCCAGCCAGAAGGCAACTTTGGGATTTGGAAGTAAAGTGGTCTGCCATTAAAACCCACAAAAATGCTACTTAAATCTACAAACTTTAACCACAGGGAAAGCTCCAGACAACATCAACAACCAGGGTTATGGTGGTGGATGGGGGTGAAGGTACAACTTTCCTTAGTGAAAATTTTAAAAGGAATTTAAGATAGGAAGATGAATAAATGAAATAACACTTCAATCCACTTGTTAGTGTATGCTTTGATTATGAGTTTTACCATCACTAGCCAAGTGGTGCAATGGTCAAGCACTTGGCTGCTAACCAAAAGGTCAACAGTTCAAACTTACCTGTGGCTTCATGGGAGAAAAGACCTGATGAACTACTTCCATAAAGATTACAGCCTAGGAAACCCTATGGAGCAGTTCTACTCTGTCCTATAGGGATGCTATAAGTTGGAATCAACTCGACAGCACATAACAACAAAAGCCTGTCAATACTTTATATCCTCCTCTATTTTTCCACACTGTCACCATTTGTTGTTGTTGTTATTTGCCGTCGAGTCGGCCCCGACTCATAGCGACCCCTCCTTGGGTTTCTGAGGCAGTATCACTATGGAAGTAGGATTGCCCAACACTGTCACCATGTTGTTGTTGTTGTTGTTATGTGCCGTCGAGTCGGCCCTGACTCATAGCAACCCCTCCTTGAGTTTCCGAGGCAGTATCACTATGGAAGTAGGATTGCCCAACACTGTCACCATGTTGTTGTTGTTGTTGTTATGTGCCGTCGAGTCGGCCCTGACTCATAGCAACCCCTCCTTGAGTTTCCGAGGCAGTATCACTATGGAAGTAGGATTGCCCAACCTTCCTTCAAGGTTGTAAAAAGGGTATGGGGGCAGCATCCTCTGACCTCCTCTAACTTCACAAGGAAGAGAGAGAAACACCACCAGCAGCATCAGCCCAAGGCTGGTTCCTATGAAATGGAGGTGTCAGACATGCTGCCACCATCCAACCTTCTTACCAATTCTCTCTGCTTCTCTGCTGGGTTCAATAATTCATTATAATGGCTGCACAGAACTCACAGACCATACTCATAGTTATGGGGTTTATTAGGGAAGGTTTATTATTACAATTTAGGTTCAGGAATACTTAGGGTACAATTCTTCAATCAAGACAGCTTCCCCTCTGCCATGTTCATAGGCATCCCTTTCTTTGGCCCTTGTCCTCTCAGCCTAGCCTCTGCCCTGCTAGAGCAAGTGTTACAAAGCTCTTTTAGCTCTGCTGATAGATGCACCCTACTCAGCCAGCAAGCCTCCTGCCCAAAAGTACTCAGCTTTCTCACTCCATGGTCTGGCAAGGCCACAACTCTGTCTTGTGCCAGTCTCTTGGTTCTGCTGCCACCATCTTGCTGCCAAGGAAATCCAGCACAGGGATCTTGGATTCAAGGATATGCTCTGCTCCAGGCTGCTCCTTCTTGCTGGTAGTGAGATCCCCCTTTCTGCCTCTGAGAGGGCTTATTTTAAGCCTACTGAAATAACACACTTGACCAATACCCACATTAACGTTCCATTCACCTAATTTGCATAGTCCACCCCCAAGGGCACCATGTACCTTATTTACATTATCATTATTAGCAAGCTGTCTAATCCCCTTAGTGAGGGTCAAGCACCTTACCTTTGCATAGTTCTACCCCCATCATCTGGTGGGAGTCACAAAGACCATGGTGAGAAGAGCCATACCAAGTAATTAACTGCACCACAAGGGTCATAAAAATAGGCTTATGCAGAATAGCAGCAATACAGGAGGGAACTCAGAGTAATCAGTGGCCCATGGCAACAGCATTAAAACCAGATGCCTTTGGCTCAACACAGTGTAATAGTAAACCAATGTCGTTGGACCTTGTAATCAATTATATAATGTAATGCCTTCTGTTTTCCATAGGCAGAAACTCCTGGAATTTTAACTGTACATTTCTGATCTTTATATTGTTACTCTGAAGACTTATTGTTACTCTGAAAGACTTAATATTTATTTTAATAATGAAAACTAGCAAGAACATACTCTTGAGTTTTTGCAAGTATGATTTGTGTGAGTACTAGTTATTGAATACCAACTGTTCAACTATTAAATTCTGTGAGAAACAAAACTACAGTTATTTATGTGGGCTGAGGTTTTCTGGAAAAGGTTTCATGGAATTAAGTGGTATATAAGCTGAACCTTGAAGAAAATCTAAAGGATTATATACATTCCAGTTAATGAAGAAATTAAACCATCACATCTCACTTGAGTCTTCCTAGAGACTCAGATTTATCATTGGCTGCTGGACAATGTAGAAATGGAAGGGAAGGAGAGAGGAGAGAGCTGAAGGAGAAGAAAGGGGGACGGTGTAGAAAGAAGGAAGGAAATAAATGTGATCCAAAGAAACACATTGTTCTGGTTCCCTAGTGCCACTCTTGACAGGAATATGCCACAGATGGGATGGCCTTAACAAACAGAAGTTTATTTTCACAATTTGGAGGCTTTAAGTCCAAGTTAAAAGTGCAAGTTAAAAGTCCAAGTGAAAGCCCCTCGACCTTGGGCTTCAGCTCTGCCTCCTGCTCTCGGCCCACTGGAGCTAGAGGCTTTTCTTTGCTCAGACAGCTGCTGGCTGTTGAGGCTGACAAACCCAAGGTTGACAAGTAAAAAGGCACAGTCTGATGTTACCAAACCACATGGCAGGCCATTAATTTAAGTCCATTGTAAGTCCCAAGGTCGGCAGAGCATGGCAGGCTGCTGAACAACGACACAGCTACAGGCAGGGTCCAAGCGTGCCATAAGCTAGAGACCATTTCCAAAGCTGCTGCTTATATATGAGAAGCAGACCACAGTCCCTAAGGCAGCTACTGAGCTGTTCACAGTAGATTCCACCTTGGAGTTGATTACCAGTCTCATCATGGGGAATACTACATCCAGCTGCCCAGCCACTCAACCAGGCCCAGCCAAGTTGACACACAAACTGAACTACTACACACATCTTTTAAAACTCATTTAATGCACATTTATTGAGCACCTGTTTTGTGCTAGGCACTAGGCAGGATTTTATAAATGAGAAAATAGGCTTAAAAAAGTTAAATAAATTGCCCACAATCCCACAGCTTGCAAGAGGTTATGAAGTACTAAGACATATTATAGGGTGAGCTTGTAGCATATTCTCTGCCAGAGATATGCATCCCTTTTGAATGGTTCTAATACAGATGGAGTAATTGTTACGTAATTCGAATGATTCTAGAAGGTCATGCAAAGAAGTTGGACAACATGTCTTAAAGAATTTCTTTCTGATTAATCTTAGGGGTTTGTGAATCTTTAAACTGCATTTGCTTTTTGTTATGGATGATGTTCTGGTTACCTAGTGCCGCTCTGACGAGAAATATACCACAAATGGGATGGCCTTAACAAACAGGAGTTTATTCTTACAATTTAGAGGCTTTAAATCCAAGTTCAAAGTGCCAGGCTCTAGGAGCTGGGTGAAAGCCCCTCAACCTTGGGGTCCAGCTCTGCCTCCTGCTCCTTGCCCACTGGAGCTAGAGGCGTTTCTTCACTCAGGCAGCTGCTGGCTGCTGAGGCTGAGAAGCCCCAAGGTTGACAAGTAAAAAGGCACAGTCCCAATGTTACCAAACCACACGGCAGGCCATTAACTGAAGTCCATTGTAAGTCCCAAGGTCAGCAGAGCATAGCAGGCTGTTGAGCAATGACACGGCTACATGCAGGGTCCAAGAGTGCCATAGGCTAGAGACCATTCCCAAGGCTTCTGCTTAAATACAGGAAGTAGACCACATTCCCTAAGGCAGCTACTCAGCTGCTCCCAGTAGATTCCACCATGGAGTTGATTACCAGTCTCATCATGGGGAATACTACATCCAACTGCCCAGCCACTCAACGAGGCCTAGCCAAGTTGACATACAAACATAACCATCACAGATGATACTGACCAATTTCTTTTTTGCTTCTTCTTCCAATATTTACAGCTCATTCCATCCAGCTTAGATGGTAAGATTAAAGTTGGTTTATATTTACAGAGACAAAGTTTTCTAATTACAGCCATGTATTTTTGTTTTAGTTATTTGTTTGCTTATTAGGCTGTCAGCTAACTTGAATCACCTCTTTGTGAGATTATACTGATTCTTTTCAAACCATCCAATATTACCTCCCTGACTAAAACCCTTCTTAGGCTTCCTGTGGCATTTGGAATAAAATCCACAGTCCCTAATAGGACCTCTGAGGTCTTGCCTGGTTTCTTCTCATCTACCTCTCCAACCTCCAATGGCATCACTAGGAGGGTACAGACCATACTGGTAATACTGTCAGAGGGAGTGACACCAAAATAACTGTCTATAAAATTTTTGTACTGTATGTCAGCAGAAGTTTATTATTTTTGTATAAAAATATCCCTGTTGTTTTGTTAGGTGCCACTGAGTCAGTTCCAACTCATAGTTCTATATAATAGAACAAAATACTGCAGTCTTGCTCCATTCTCACAGTTTTTGCTATTTTTGAGCCTATCGTTGCAGCCACTGTGTCAATCCATTTTGTTGAGGGTCTTCCCCTTTTACACTGATGCTGTACTTTACCTTCTCCAGAGACTGGTCCCTCCCGATAACATGTATGTGAGACAAGGTCTTGCCATGTATGTGATAACATGTATGTGAGACAAGGTACAGCATTCTTGCTGTAATTCTTCCAAGACAGATTTGTTCATTCTTCTGGCAATCCATAGTGTATTCAGTATTCTTTGTCAACACTGTAGTTCAAAGTCATCAATTCTTCTTTGATCTTCCTTATTCGTTGTCCAGCTTTCACATGCATATGAGGCAATTGAAAATAGTTTGCTTGGGTCAGGCACAACTCAGTCCTCAAAGTGATAGCTTGGCTTTTGAACACTTTAAAGGGATCTTTTGCAGTAGATTTCCCAGTGCAATACACATCATTTGATTTCTTGACTGCTGCTTCCATGGGCATTGATTGTGTATCCAAGTAAAATGAAATCTTTGACAACTTCAATGTTTTCTCCATTTATCATGATGTTGTTTATTGGTCCATTTGTGAGGATTTTTGCTGGTGCAAGACTGGGCAGTATTTTGTCCTGTAGTACACAGGGTCATTATGAGTCACAGCCAACTCGACAGCACGTAGCAACAACAATATGGTGTAATCCAAGTTTCAGAGTCTCTTCTGATATCCATTTTGGTCTTTTCTTCCTTTCCTGTCTTTTTAATGACCTTTTACTTTCTTCATGTATGATGTTCCTGATGTCATCCCACAATTCATTTGGTTTTTGGTCACTGGTGTTCAATTTGTCAAATCTGTGCTTCATTTGGTCTCTAAATTCAGGTGGCATATAATATATTGACTCTCATGGATTTATTTTAATTTTCTTTAGCTTCAGTTTGCACTTGCATATAAGCAGTTTATTTTCTTTTCCACAGTCAGCTCCTGGCCTTGTTTTGACTGATGATATTGAGCTTCTCCATTGTCTCCTTCCACAGATGTAGTTGATCTGATTTCTGTATATTCCATCTGGTAAGGTTCAAGTGTATAGCCACTGTTTATGTTGTGGAAAAAAGGTAGTTGCAATGAATAAGTGTTGGTCTTATAAAATTCTATCATGCAATCTCTGGTGTCATTTCTATCACCAAGGTCATAGTTTTCAACCACTGATGATTCTACTTGTTTCCAATCTCCATCTTGATTGCATGTCTGGTCAATTTCAGACTACAAAAGTTGGTAAAAATCTTCAATTTCTTCATCTTTGGCTTTTGTAGTTGGTGTGTAAATTTGAGTAATAGTAGCACTAATTGGTCTTCCTTGTAGATGTATGGATATTATCCTATCACTGACAGCATTGTACTTCAGGATAGATCTTGAGATGTTCTTTTTTGATGATGAATGCAATGCCATTCCTCTTTAATTTGTCATTCCTGGCATAGTAGATCATATGATTTATTCAAAATGGCCGATACCAGTCCATTTCAGCTGACTAATGCTTAGGATATCAATCTTTATCTGTTCCATTTCATTTTTTACAACTTCCAATTTTCCTAGATTCATACTTTGTCCATTCCATGTTTCAGTTATTAATGAAAGTTTTCAGCTGTTTCTTCCCATTTTGAGTTTTGCCCCATCAGCAAAATGAAGGTACTGAAAGCTATATTCTATCCACGTCACTAAAGTCAACTCTGGTTTGAGGAGGCAGCTCTTCCCCAGTTGTATTTTGAATGCCTTCCAATCTGAGGGGCTCATCTTCCAGCACTATATCAGACAGTGTTTCATGGTTATTAATAAAGTTTTCCAGTAATATATCAGACAGTGTTCCACAGCTATTCATAAGTTTTCAGCAGCTAGTTTGAAGTGCTCTTGAATGTAGAGTAGCTAACGTGAATGGAAGAAATGCTGACATAAAAGAATTGAAGATTTCAAAGGATAGCTTGAGAAGACAAAGTAAAGTATTATAATGAAATATTCAAAGACCTGGCATTAAAAAACCAAAAGGGAAAAACACACTCGGCATTTCTCAATCTGAAAGAACTGAGGAAAAATTCAGATCTTAAGTTGCAATACTAAAGGATTCTATGGGCAAAATCTTGAATGATGCAGGAAGTATCAAAAGAAGATGAAAGGAATACACAGAGTAACTATATCAAAAAGAATTGGTTGATGTCCAGCTGTTTCAGAAGGTAGCATATGATCAAGAACCAATGGTATTGAAGAAAGAAGTTGAGGTTGCACTGAAGGAATTGGTGAAAAACAACCTTCAGGAATCAACAGAATACCTATTGAGCTGTTTCAATAGATGAATGCAGAAATGGAGGCACTTACTCCTTTATGCCAAGAAATTTGGAAGACAGCTACCTGGCCAACTGACTGGAATAGAACCATATTTGTGCCCATTTCATCAAGAAAGGTGATCCAACAGAATGTGGAAGTTATCAAACAATAATGTCACACGCAAACAAAATATTGCTGAAGATAATTAAAAAATGATTATAGCAATATATTGACAGGGAACTTCCAGAAATGCAAGCTGGATTCAGAAGAGGATGTGGAATGAGGGATAGCATTGCTGATGTCAGAAGGATCTTAGTTGAAAGTGAAGAATACTAGAAAGATGTCTACCTGTGTTTCATTGACTGTAAAGGCATTTGGCTGTCAGGATCATAACAAATTATGGATAACATTGAGAAAAATGGATATTCCAGGACAAGTTAATTGTGCTCATGAGGAACCTGTACATATATCATGAGGCTGTTGTTTGAACAGAACAAGGGGATTGTTTTGATTCTCTAGTGCTGCTATAACAGACATAATCATACTAAATGGCTTTAACAAACAGGGATTTGTTCTCTTACAGTTTAGGAAGCTAGAATTCTGAGTTCAAGCTGCCAATTCTAGGGGCTGGGTGAAGGCCCCTCGACCTTGGGCTTCAGCTCTGCCTCTAGTTCCTGGCCTGCTGGAGCTGGAGGCTTCTTTCTGACTCATGCAGCTACTGGCTGCTGTGGCTGACAAATGACAGGTAAAATGGCATAGTCGCAAAATTATCAGACAACATGGAAGGTCATTAGTTCAAGTCCAGGAACAATCCCAAGATCGGCAGATAATATGTCAGGACACTGAGGTGAAGACTCAGCCAAATGCAGGATCCAAATGTACCAAAAGCTTGAGACTTTTCTCAAAGCTTCTGCTTATATACTAGAAGCAGGCCACACCCCAAAGGCAGCTCTTAGCAGCTCAAAGAAAATTCCACCATGGAGTGCATAACTAATCTCATCATGGGCAATAACTACAGCCACTCAAAATCATGGCCCAGCCAAGTGACACACAACTTTAATAACTACAGAGATACTGCATGGTTTAAAATCAAGAAGGGTGTGTGTCAGCATTGTATCCTTTCACTACACTCATTTAATTTGAATATTGAGCAAATAATCCAAGAAGCTGGACTATATGAAAAAGAATGCAGTATCAGGATTAGGGGAAGACTCATAAACAACCTGTGATAATACAGATGACACAACCTTGCTTGCTGAAAGTGAAGATGATTTGAAGCACTTACTGATGAAGATCAAAGACTACAGTCTTCAATATGGATTACACCTCAACATAAAGAAAAAGAAGATCTTCACAACTGGCCCAATAAGCAACATCATGATAAAAGGAGAAAAGATTGAAGTTGTCAGGGATTTCATTTTACTTGGATCCACAAAGACCCTCAATGACATGGATGGACACAGTGACTGCAATGATGGGCTCAGAAATAGCAAGGATTGTGAGGATGGTGCAGGACCAGGCAGTGTTTTGTTATGTTATATGTAGGGTTGCTGTGAGTTGGAGCTGACTTGATGGCACTTAACAACAACAACATGGTGTAATCCATAGTGAAGGCTGCAGTCTTTGATCTTCATCAGTAAGTGCTTCAATCTTTTATACTTTCAGCAAGCAAAATTGTGTCATTTGCATATCTCAGGTTGTTAATGATGATCTTGATGCTGTGTCCTTCATATAGTCCATCTTGTCAGATTATTTGCTCAGCATAAGGAGTGAATAAGTATGGTGAAAGGATACCACCCTGACTGTCTCTTGGTCTATGTACAGGTTCCACATGAACACAATTAAGGTTCTGAAATTCCCATTCTTTGCCGCGTTATCCATAATTTGTTAAGATCCACACAGTCAAATGCCTTTGTGTAGTCAATAAAACACAGATAAACATATTTCTGGTATTCATTCTCTGCTTTCAGCCCAGATCCATCTGACATCAGTAATGATGTCTCACATTGCACATTCTGTTCTGATTCTGGATTAAATTTCTGTTCTCTGTTGATGTACTGCTGCAACTGTGTTTGGAATGATCTTCAGCAAAAATTTACTTGTGTGTGATATTAATGATATTGTTCAAGGATTTCTTCATTCTGTTGGATCACCTTTCTTTGGAATGGGCATAAATATGGATCTCTTCCAGTTGTTTGGCCAAGTAGTTGTCTTCCATACTTCTTGGCATAGATGATTGAGTGCCTCTACCATTGCCTCCGTTTGTTGAAACATCTTGTGGCTATTTCATCTGGAGTCTTGCCTTCACTGCAGCTTGGACTTCTTCCCTCAATACCATAGGTGCTTGATCATATGCTACCTCCTGAAGTGTTTGAACGTCAACCGATTCTTTTTAGTACCGTGATTCTTTGTATTCCTTCCATTTTCTTTTAAGATTTCCTGCATTGTTTAATATTTTACCCGTGGAATCCTTCAGTTTTGAAACTCAAGGCTTGAATTTTTTTCTTCAGTTCTTTCAGCTTGAGAAATGCTGAGTATGTTCTTTATGTTCGGTTTTCTAACTCCAGGTCTTTGCACATTTCATTATAATACTTTACTTTGTCCTCTTGAACTGTCCTTTAAAATCTTCATCTCTTTTACTTCATCATTTCTTCATTCGCTTTAACCACTCTACATTTAAGAACAAGTTTCAGAGTCTCTTCTGACATCCATTTTGGTATTCTCTTCATTTCCTGTCTTTTTAATGATATTTTGCTTTCTTCATGTATAATATCCTCAATGTCATCCCACAGCTTTTCTGTTTTTCAGTCATTAGTGTTCAGTGCATCAAATGCATTCTTGAGTTGGTCTATAATTTCAGGTTAGATATACTGGAGGTTGCCCTTTGGCTCTTGTGGACTTGTTTTAATTTTCTTCAGCTTCAGCTTGAACTTGCATATAAGCAATTGATGGTCTGTTCTGCAGTCATACCCTGGCCTTATTCTGACGAATGATACTTAGCTTCTCTATTGTTTCTTTCCTCAGATGTAGCTGATTTTGATTCCAGTGTATTCTATCTGGTGAGGTCCACATGTATAGTTACTGTTTATGTTGTTGAAAAAAAGATATTTCCAGTGAATAAGCTTTGATCTTGCAAAATTTTATCATGCAATCTCCAGCATCATTTCTATCACCAAAGCCATATTTTCCAACTTCTGTGTTTCCAACTTTCAGATTCCAATCACCAGTAATTATCAGTGCATCTTGAGTGCATGTTTGATCTATTCAGACTTCAGAAGCTGGTGAAAATCTTCAATTTTTTCATCTTTGGCATTCATGATTGGTGCACAAATTTGAATAATAGTCACTTTAACTGGTCTTTCTTGTAGGCATATGGATATTGTCCTGTAATTGACAGTGCTGTACTTCAGGATAGAACTTGAAATGTTCTTTTTGACAATGAATATGAATGATCCTGTTCCTCTTCAACTTATCATTCCCAGCATTGTAGACCATATGATTGTGCAATTCAGAATGGCCATTACCAGTCCATTTCAGCTCACTAATATTTAGGATATCTATCTTCAAACATTCCATTTCATTTTTGTTGACTTCCAATTTTCCTACATTCATAGTTCGAGGATTCCACATTTCAATCATTAATGGATGTTTGCAGCTGTTTCTGCTTATTTTGAGTCATGCCACATCAGCAAATAAAGGGCTGAAAGCTTTACTCTAGCCACCTCATTAAGGTTGGCTCTACTGTAAAGATGTGGCTAGAGTAAAGCTTTCAGCCCTTCATTTGCTGATGCAACTCTTCCAATTATAACAACAAAAACATTTCTCTTAAGCCCAGTTTACATCTACCAATATACCTACAAGCTAAAACTGTATGCTAATTTTCTTTTTGAGCCTTTTATTTCACTCTGGTCTGAGCTGTCATTATTACGCAATTACAATGATTGTAAATTGAATGCTTTGAGTCATGTGGTTTCTTCTATATGTGCTACAAGCACACACTGTTGTTTTCATTGCTATTGGTGTTTTTGCTGATTTTGTCAAATTTTCTAATGTTTTATTGTGAACCTGTATCAATAACATTTTTGAGAATGAAGTTGTAATTGTAGAAAATGGAAAAAAATCAAGAAAGGCTTCTGCTCAGTTACTAGTAATGTTGTAACTAATAATATTGTAATTCAATGCAGAAAGAATTTACAATACAATTTGTTTATATTCATATAATCTAAGAAATATTACATTTCAGCAATTTATAACTATATTTATCTCATATTATTCTATCATTAAAATTGATAATAAACATTAATAAGGATTCTGTATGGTCTGATACAGGAGGAAGTCCCTGGGGAAAGTGACGGCATGAGTTACCGTACTGGGTGACAACATCTCTAGCAATGCCACAACCTCGTCTTGTCCACTCTTCACACTCACTAGGCTAGTGCCTCCACAGTTTTTGTTCAATTCTCAGAATGTTTCTAGGTCATTGCTGCCTCATGAATTCAGCACACCCTTTTCCCTTTTCTTGGAATTCCCTTTGACCTCACTCTTCACATGACTGACTTACCCTTCAGGTCTCAGTTTAAACATCCCTTTCTCAGAGTATCCTAAGGATCTCTGGCAGTGCAGTGGTTAAGCACTCCGATGCTAACCATAAAAGTCAGGAGTTGGAGCCCACCAACCACTCAGTGGGAGGACGATGTGGCATGTGCTTAAGTAAAGATTATAGCCTTGAAAACCCTTGGAGCCAGTCCTGCTTTGTCCCACAGGGTGGAACTATGAATTGTAGTCAACTTGAAGGCAATGGATTTGGTTTTTTGGGTTTCTCAGAGTATTCATTCAAACTAACACAAGTCTCCCTTGTTATTTCCTCCCAAACCCATATTGTTTTTTAACAATATGATAAATGTTCAAACTGTTAAATGGCTGGAGTGAAGTCTCATAGGATGTAAGAAATACTATAAATATTTAATTTTGTGTGTGGTCCTTCTTTTTTTCCCCTATTACTTATTTTATCATTACTGCTATCCAGAACAGAGTGTGTCCTATTCAGCCATCCTCTGAACATAATTCTTAATAAGTACTATGCTTAGTAGTAAAATATGTCTAAGGAAATTTAAAAATTCCAATTTTTTCTTGATGTCTACCTCATTTTTAAATGTGAAATTCTTTCCAAAATTTATTTTTTGGTATGTTGACTTTGAAAGTGGCATCAGTATATTCGTAGTCTACCTGTTTGGGTAATCCTCATTCCCTGTGCTTATCCTTCCCTTCTCTCGCAACTAGGAAGAGGGTTGGGAATGGTCATCATAGTGTGAGGAAATATTAGTATGGGAAAACCTCAATAGAGTTTCCCTAATTCCAGAAAAAGAAAAAAGTTTTACATATCGTTGTTTCCTTTTAACCACAGTTCTTCCAGTAGACTGTAAGCTCCCTGAGGTTGGGGACCATGTCTCTTTCTATTTTCACTGTTTACCTAATGCCTAGCTCAATGCCTGGTAGTGAATAAATATTTCTCTAATGAATATTGAGACTTTAAAGTTGTAGAGCACTTTGTACCTTTCAAAGAGTTTTTATACATATTCTCTGTCCTTATAATCATTCTCTGAGATGTTTCAGGCAAAGTAGATATTCATATTTCTGTTTTATAGAGGAAAAGACTTGGGAAGGTTAAGTGGCTCGGCCAAATCATACAGCTGGTGGGGTTTGAGTTGGAAGTCTGGGTGGATGCAGAGAACTCAAACTTTGTGCCTAGGAAAAGAATCTCACAGTCCTGTTCCTTAGAACTACTATATTATCTTTCATTTTAATTTATACCACCCATAATCATTGGCTAAATTTTCTGTAGTGTGATGATGTGCTACGTTTTCAGAGGGCAGAAAAAGAGATCCTGTTCCTTGTTGATTTTGAAATACAATAAGTGAGTTTAAGCCCACTGCCTGAATTGAAAGGCGGTGGGGGGTGGGGCGGGGAACCACTGCCACTGAGTCAGTTCTGACTCACAGTTACCCCCTTTGTGTTTCCAGGGCTATAAGTCTTTATAGAAGTAGATTGCCTCACGTTCTTCCCACGCAGAGGCTAGTAGGTTTGAATCACTGACCTTCTGGTTAGCAGCCAAGTGGCTTACCTACTATGCCACCAGAGCTCCTTGAACTGAAAGAAGACAGAGTGTATTTCTAAATTTAGAAATCTGGTCTTTCCTCCACAGAATCGGAATGAATATATTGCTCACCTCAAGGACCAGTTGCAAGAGATGAAGGCAAAAACCAACATGGAGAGTCACTATATGAAGAAAAACACTGAGCTGCAGATTGCTCAGACCCTTAAAAAATGCAACAAAGCAGAAGAACTTCTGCTGGATGAGATTGAGGTAATTATTGCTATGTTAGGAAAGAACTAGGTAGGTGGGACTTGAACTGTCACTCCTGAGATTGGCTCAGCTAATGAGGGACGAGGAAGAGGGAGATTTTCCTATCTTTGTTCTCACTCTCCCTGAGCTCCAATACTTGTGATTAAAAATAAGACCGACTGAGGACTTGCATATGTGGCAGCAGAGATTCTGATGAGTTAGCAGTAGCCTCCATCTTCTGCTTCTCTTGTAATGACTTTGGAAATTGGTTGTACTTTCTCTCCTTTGTCACTTTATCCTTATTTTGTAAAACCACTAGACATTCCTCCTGGTAATTATAGGGAGAGAGCAAAACAAGACAATTGGTAACTTCAGGTTTTCACTGTTCCTTGCTCACCCAACTAGTACTTTTTATTCCTCCAGTTAGAAACATAAACTTTAGAGGCCTGTTTTGCTTAGAGGGCATTTGAGTTCATATTGATGGTGCTGAAATGATGTGGGGAAGGATACCAAGGATGGTTGTACAACTTGAAGAATGTAATCAGTGTCACTCAATTGTACTTGTAGGAATTGTTGAAATGGCGTGTTTTGTTATGCATATTTCGACCACAATTTGAAAAAAAAAATTGTAGAGGACTGAATTTCAATCAAATTTAAAATTATACAGATGAGAAGTCACAATGAAAACCATAAGGAGAAGGAAACATTAGAGGAGGTAGGCTAAATGTCTAAAAGAATATCAGGCAGATGAGGATGGTCAAGAGTAAACATCATTAGAAAGTGTGTCACCTTTGTGCAGGAGGACTCCTTTCTCAGAGACTTCTGCTTATTTGAAAACTTATTCCCCAGGTATGGCTTCAGACCATGATGACAATTTTTTTTTCCTTGCACTCTGGAGTTTTCCTTTTCTAGGCCTAAGAACCTTGTCCTCTTGAAGCTTGTTTCTTTCCTTAAATTGACATCACTTTCCAGGGAACAGGGGACTTGCTTGTATCCAGCACAGTGCCACACACATGGCTCAGCAATGTTGGTTAACACGAATTGATCTGAAGCGAACTGACCCGGAGCTCTGGAGCAATAGTGTGGAAATTTCTGGGAGCCCAGCTGGCGAAACCTGTGCAGTGTCACAGCTATACCTTTTTATCTTGAGGACTTCTGATCCTCAACCCAGCCAGGAAGAACTCTTGATATTTGTTTGTTATTCTTACAGAAGATAAGGATGAAAACAGAAGAAGAGAACCGGATTCATACTGAGATTGAAACATTCCTTAAAAAGGAGCAACAGGTAGGTCACCAAAACTTATCTCCTAACTTATAAAATACCACCCCCTCAAAAAAAATTTTTTTTAAAGAAAGAAAAATAAACTACACACCTACCAGCCTAAAGCATGAACTGTAGCCCATGTTTTCTTTGAAATTTATCCATCTGAATAAGTATTTTATATAGCTGTAATTTGAATGCAGGTAAAATTCTATGTTTTGCCTTTAAAAGTTAACATTCTATCAGAAATGGTTGCTTCATGTTCTGGTTACCTAGTGCTGCTCTGACAAAAAATATACCACAAATGGGATGGCTTAAACAAACAGGAGTTTATTCTCTTACAATTTGGAGGCTTTAAGGCCAAGTTCAAAGTGCCTGGCTCTAGGGGCTGGGTGAAAGCCCCTCAACCTTGGGGTCCAGCTCTGGCTCCTGCTCCCGGCCCACTGGAGCTAGAGGCGTTTCTTCACTCAGACAGCTGCTGGCTGCTGAGGCTGTGAAGCCCAAGGTTGACAAGTAAAAAGGCATAGTCCTGATGTTACCAAACCACATGGAAGGCCATTAATTTAGGTCCATCGTAAGTCCCAAGATCGACGGAGCATAGCAGGCTGCTGAACAGTGACACGGCTACATGCAGGGTCCAAGCATGCCATAGGCTAGAGACCATTCCCAAAGCTGCTGCTTATATGTGGGAAACAGACCACATACCTAAAGGCAGCTACTCAGCTGCTCACAGTAGATTCCACCATGGAGTTGATTGCCAGTCTGATCATGGGGAATACTACATCCATCTGCCCAACCATTCAACCAGGCCCAGCCAAGTTGACACACAAACTGAACTACCACACTTCATAATCATGATTTTAAAATAAAAATTACTGCTTTTTATACTAAAACCAATATATTCTCAGCTGAGGGAAGTTTTTGTTTTTTGTTTTTTTTTTAAATCCCCCTATTGCTTCATCACTCATGTTATCACAATCTCTTCATTAAATAATCTGAAATAGTTGTATAATATTCCATTGACTGGTTATGGAATATTTTTATGTGATATTCCTTTTCTCTGAATATTTTGATCGTTTCCAGAGTTTCATTATTATAAATAATGCCATAATGGAAGCTTTGTCCAAATAACTGTTTTCCTTCATTGCAGTCATTTACTAAGAATAAATCTCAAGCATGAGATTAGTATGTCAGAGAGACTGGTATTTTGTGACTCTTGAGAAATGTTGCTAATAGTTTCTAATGTACCCTGCCATCAGCAATGTGTTCAGGCAGTAATTTCACTGTATCCTTACCAGCTCTGGTCATTTAAAATATTTTTTTTAATTCTGCTAATTTAATAAGCTGTTTTATTTTACATTTCTTTGCTTACTAATAGAAGTGAACATTTTCCCATAAATGTATTTATGTCCTCTTGTATGAGTTACATGTGACTGAAATGGTTTTAATTAACATTTTTAATACTAATAACAAACCAAACTGGATCTGTCATATATCTAAGATTAGAAATATGTCTAAGTCCAGCTAGAGAGCTTTTCCAAATAATCCTGTTGGATGAATAAGGAGAAATTTTCTAGCTTACTTATAATACAGACTGCCTTTAGGAATGTTGTTGTTGTTATGTGCTGTCGAGTCGGACCCGACTCATAGCGACCCCTCCTTGAGTTTCCGAGGCAGTATCACTACAGAAGTAGATTGCCCCATCTTCCTTCTGAGGAGTGGCTGGTGGATTTGCACTGCCAGCCTTCTGGTTAGCAGTCAAGTGCCTGAGCCACTATGCTACCAGAGCTCCCGCCTTTAGGAGTAGTGAATAAAAATTTCTAGTAAACAATTTCAAATTTGTGGGGAGGATTTCTAGATGCTATTTTACAAGGCTTTACTGAAAAAAATAATCTGGTAGGATATTAGAATCAGTGACCTGCTCCCCTGCACTGTAGGAATTGTGTGTCATGCCATCTGTTTCAGATGTTCGATGTATAGCAGGTAATCAGTAACAATCAGATGAGTTGGTCAATAAAACAAGTGATAAATAGATGATGGATGGAGAAGAGTTTGTTGTCATGGTCTTAAGTCACAACTGTCCTTGAGTAAGCTTTCAAATAAGCTGAGGTCTCTGAGAAAGGTGTTTTCTCGCACTCAGGTGACAAACTCTTTACTCATTGCATTCGAGCCAGTCCAACTCATAGCGACTGCTCCTTGGGTTTCCCAGGTGGTATCACTACGGAAGTAGATTGCTCAACCTTCCTTCCAAGGAGTGACTGGTGGGTTTGAACCGCCAGCCTTTTGGTTAGCAGTCAAATCCCTTAGGCACTATACCACCACAGCTCCTTTTTTGTTTTGTTTTTGTTTTTGGTCAGCCCAATTATACAAGCAATACATAAATACTTTTTTAATGAAAAATTTCAACAGTATAGAAATATATTTGTTGTTGTTGTTGTTATTTGCCATCGAGTCGGCCCCGACTCATAGCGACCCCTCCTTGGGTTTCTGATATATATATATATATAAAATGTGAAAGTCTCCTTAACTACCTCCCTTTCCAAAGGTAAATATTTTTTAACAGTTTTATGAGTTTTCTTCCACATCTTTTTATTTTCGGTTACATACATGTATATATATACCTAAAGGAGCCCTGATGGTGCAAAATGGCAAATGGTTAGGCGCATGGCTAACTTACCCAGCAGCTGCATGGGAGAAAGACCTGGTGATCTGCTGCCATAACGATTGCAGCTTAGAAAACCCTGTGGGGCAGTTCCACTCTGTCACATGGGAACACTGTAATAGCCCCTAACTAACAACAACATATGTACTTAAAAACATACATATTTATATTATTTATTTGTTTTTACATAAATGGGATCATATGATAATATTATTGCAGACTCTCTTTTGTTTTTTAATTTACTTTTTTTTTTTTTAAGGTTGTCTACATCTGTGCAATGGTTGTATAATATTTCATAGTGGGAATATACCAAAAATGTAGTTAACCATTCTATCAGTGTACATTTAGGTTTTTTCCAAATTTTTGCCATTATAACAATTCAGTAGTAAACATTCTTGGACATGTCTTTAAGTGTATGGTGTATTAAGGCTGTTCATTTTTGTACATTGATCTAGATTCATATGTACTCTCATATGAGTTCTAATGGTTTGTCAGTTGATTTATTTAGATTTTCTAGATAGAAAATCATACTGACTACAAAAATAACGATTTTATATTTTCATTTCCATTATTTATATGTCTGTTTTCATTTCTTGGCTTATTGAGTAGCTACAACATCAATTCAATGTAATACTGAATAGTAGTAGTGATAATGGGGCCTCCTTTTCTTATTCATGTTTTTAATGATGTTCCAGTCAGGATTGCATTTGCATTCATAGTCTTGCTAAATTTTTAATGTACAAGTTAGGTCATTCATTGGGAAAGAATGGGGCCCTGAAACTTGAAATGAGAACATGGTTGGACTCAGGTGAAACTACAGTCTTGAGCCCCAAGTCACTCTGAGCCTCCTGAGGCTCATGGAAGTAGCTTGCCCACCTTTATCTGAGGAAACTGGTTGTCTTTTGCCTCAAAATCCTGTTATCACTTCATCTGGCAGATGTCTTGAAAAGGGATGTTCATTCTTAGGACCCAGTACAACCACTCCCATTGCTACTGGGCCCATAATTAGGGTCAAATCTCTGCATTTTCCAGGAGGACTGTGTTGTTAGGTGCCATCGAGTCAGCTGCGATTCATAGTGACCCTATGTACAAAAGCCTGGTCATGCCCCATCCTCACAATCCTTGCTGTACTTGAGCCCATCATTGCAGCCACTGTGTCAATCCATCTTATTGAGGGTCTTCCCCGTTTTTGTTGACCCTCTACTTTACCAAGCATAATATTCTTCTCTAGGAAATGGTCCTTTCTGAAAACATGACTAAAGTAGGTGAGACGAAGTTTGGTCATTCTCACTTCTAAGGAGCATTCTGGCTGCACCTCTTCCAGGACAGATCTTTTGGCAATTTGTTATTTTGGCAGCCCATGATATTTTCCATATTCTTTGCTAGCAGCACAATTCAAAGGCCAGTCAGTTCTTCTTAGGTCTTCGTTATTCATTGTCCAGCTTTCACATGCATATAAGGCACACAATTAATAGCTTATGCACAAAAAAAATGCAAGATGTTGTTAATATATATTGGCAGAAACCAGGGAAATGCATGGGAATGGATTCTAAGTGTTAGGCTATTGAAGGTGGACTATAACACTGGATTGGGTAGAATTTATTGACATGGATGCACTTACTAGGAATTCTGGTCTTAAATATGTTAGCCTATGCAGCTGGATGTGACTCTAATAGTTTATTTTGTTGGTTAACTGAAACATGAACTCAACAGTAGCCTAAGTTTAATGAAGTGGAGATGCCAGAGCTTCCCTAATGTGATGTGGAAGAGCGAATCCAGAGATTTAGGGGGATAGGAATGTTGGAGTGGATTTATAATTGGCAACTTGCATATCTATCACCGGTGCTCTTGTTAGTAGACTCCATGAGGCGGTCCACAAAACACTCCTTTTACTAAGACTTTAAGAAATATGTTAATGAAGGAAGCACTCACATCCTTCAAAATCTCTGTAATTGGTCTTCTTTGTAGGCCATATATGACCATGGGGGATATTGTCACTGAGTTGAGCTCTGTGATTTCAGTGGGGATGATGGGATCCTGGAGTGCCGGGGCCAAGCACTTAACTACCAAAGTCAAGGTGGACACATTTACCATAAAGGTCAGCAGCAATGTACTGTTAACCAGAATTCCTTGCCCCACATAGATCTTTGCCAGTATATATGTACCTTGTTGTTAAGTGCCATTGAGTCAGTTCTGAATCATAACAACCCTGTGCACAACAGAACAAAACACTGCCCAGTTCTGTTCCATCCTTACAGTCCTTGCTATGTTTGAGGCCACTGTTGTACCCACTGTGTCAATCCATCTAATTAAGGGTCTTCCTCTTCACTGACCTTCTACTTTACCGATCATGATACCCTTCTCCAGGGATTGGTCCCTCCTGATAACATGTCCAAAGGGTATGAGATAAGTCTCACCATCCTCACTTCTAAGGAGCATTCTGGCTGTACTTCTTCCAAGACAGATTTGTTCATTTTTCTGGCAGTCCATGGTATATTCACTATTCTTAGCCAACAACATAATTCAAATGCATCAATTCTTCTTTGGTCTTCTTTATTCATTGCTCATTGTATATAAGGCAATTGAAATACCATGGGTTGGGTCAGGCACACCTTAATTCTCAAAGTGACATATTTTCTTTTTCAAATCACCTAAATACTTAAATCATGGTATCTCTAGAAATAAAATAGAGGGGCAGTCAGCCCATTAAAGCATTGCTTGATCCATATAACAGAAAAAAGTTAGATCTGGTATCCAGAAAACTAATTTTTGTCACCACAGTGAAGAATCATGGTCTCTCACCTAGTTTCTAGAGTTAAGTCAATTCATAACCCAGCATCCCTTGTTTGAAAGGTGGTTCCCCTGAGGATGGACCTTGAAGCATTACTGCAAGTGCATACTGCAAAAATTCCTCTAAGCATTACCCAAAGGAACATGTGGGCATTTATTAGTGTCTGTGCACTGGGGAAAATAAAATGCCCAGACTTTTTGGGGATTATGAAACACTGGCTCTAAATAGATACTAATTCCTGGAAACACAAAATACCACTGTGGCTGTCTAATCAAAATGGGGATTATAGTGCTCAGGTGATAGACACTCTTAACTGAAGTTTTACTTTCTGTGGGCCCTTTTTTTTTTTTTTACCCTGTGGTTATTTCTCCAGTTCCTGAGTGTATAGTTGGAATCGGTATACTTAACAATTGACAGAATTTCCAGATCGGCTCCCTGACTCGTGGGGTAAGAAATTTTATGGCAGTTAGGGCTAAGTTGAAGCCTCTGCAATTTCCCCTCTCTACCAAGATAGTAAACCCGAAGCAGTACTGCACCTCTGGAAGAACTTCAGAGATTAGTGCCATCATCAAGGATTTGAAAGAACCAGAAGTGGTAATTCTTATCACATCTCAGTGTGTTATGGATTGAATTGTGTCCTCCTGCGGTGTAGTAAATTACTTAGTGTGGCTTTTCTACCCATAAGTCTTTGTAAACTCCAAGGTGGGAATTGCTATTAGCAACTGAGGAGATCCTGACTTTAAAGTCCGCCCACCTGGGTTATTTCTGTTGGGTGTGGCACAATACAATGTTCTGGGAGGTCCCCACTCTCTCACGTGCTTAGAGTTCTGATGCTGTGATTGGCTAGTTTGACCACCCTTCCGGGCTCAAAAGGAGTCCTCCTGGAAGCAGAACTCTCTCTGACTGCTGGTTGAGGAAGACGTGCTGCCCAAAGAGACACGCATCCCTGAAAGAGACACGTGCTGCTGGGAAAGAGACGCAAGAGACACGCATTGCTGAGTGAGACACCGAGGGACCAGCACTGCTGGGAAGAGACTGTGAGAGACTGTTGGCTGAGGGACG
>NW_006921832.1:3547397-3558189 GCF_000298275.1 Orycteropus afer afer
AGAGATATAAGAATGAATGGGGAAAAGATAAATGCCACATGGAGATTGACAAGGAACCAAAGAATGCTGGGGCTAAAGAAGCTGAGACAAGGGTTTTCTTCCAGAGTGGACATAGAGAGCCTTCCCTTACAACTGGTGCCCTGAATCCAGACTTCTAGCCTCCAAAACTGGGAGAAAATAAATTTCTATTTGTTAAAGTCACCTACTTGTGATACTTCTAGGAGCTCTGGTAGCATAATGCCTAAGGCACTTGACTGCTAACCAGGAGGCTGGCGGTTCAAACCCACCAGCCACTCCTCCCTCGGAAGGAAGGTTGGGCAATCTACATCCGTAATGATAGTGCCTCAGAAACCCAAGGAGGGGTCGCTGTGAGTCGGGTCCAACTCGATGGCACATAACGCACACACACACATATGATACTTCTGTTACAGACAGACAGCTGTTTGGCCTGTGTAGAAGTCAGGTGAATCTTGGAGAATGATCATGGACTGTTGTAAATATAATCAGGTGGTAACTCCAATTTCAGTTACTGTTCCAGATGTAGTATCTTTACTGGAGCAAATCATCATGCCATCACAATTTGTGTGCAGCTGTTGATCTGATTAAAGCCCTTTTCTTCATACCAGTTTTCAAAAACTAACAGAATCAGTTTTCTTTTACCTTGCAGGGCCAACAGTACACCTTCACAGTCTCACATCATGGCTGCCAATTCTACTGTTCTTTGCCATAATATAGTTTGATCACTGATTTTAATCACTACATCATAGTAGTCCATGACGTTAATGACATAATGCTGGTTGTATCTAATGAACCAGGACATAGCAGAGGCTTTAGATTCCTTAGTAAGACATGTGAACTAGAAGGTGGGAGTATCTTTAATGCTCTAGTCAGATGATATAAATTACACCAGTAATTTAAACAGGGAAAATTTAGTATAAAGAAGTATTAACTGGTAAAAAGAGATGGCTGTTAAGAAGGGATGAAACAGAACTCTAAGGAACATACTAGGGCTAAGACAGTATCCAAGAAAGGAATAAATTTGGAAGGGGGAAACAGTCCTTCCCTAGGCTGAGATTCAGACCTTATTGGAGAGGATGGAGATGTGGCCCACTAGATGCTGGAGGTGTTTGCTGGGTTGCCTTGGGCCAGAGCTGGTTCACACTGGTGGGAAAAGGCTGGCAAGCAGAAGAGAGGAAGCACACTGGACCCCAGGAGAAACTCCCATCCTTCCCTGTCCCTCCTGTGCCCTCTATTGACTAAGCCTAACATTGTGCCAGTTAGCAAAAGAGAAATGTTTATTACAGTGTCTAGTTTCACAAAGCTGAGAGGCAATAAATCAGTAACTGACACATATAGAGGTTAAAAAAAAAAAGTCAAATATGAGTTTTTTCTGTAGGTTTCTGATAGATAATCTTCATCAAACTAAGGACATTTTCTTCTGCTCTTATGTTGCTAAAAGTTTTTTTTTTTTTTTTTTTTTTTTAAATCAGGAGTGAGTATTCAGTTTTACCAGGCAGATTTTTTTCATCCATTGAGATGCTGTGTTCTTTTCTCTCTTTTAATATGTTTATGAAGTAAAACCCACTGATAGATTTCCTGATGTTGAGTCATCTTTAAATTCATAGGCTAAGCTCTACTTGGTCATAATGTATATTTTTTTTTTAATATATAGACTGTTTGATTTGGTTTGCAGATTTTTAAAATTTTGTATTTATGTATTACATAAGGAAGATGAACCTACTGATCACATTTTTGGTAGTTCTTTGTCATATTGTTATCAAAGTTATGCAAGCCTGGTAGTATGAGTTGGGAACTTTCCATCTTTTTATGCTCTGAAACTTAAAATTTAACATAGAGATTATTTGTCCATTCCTTGAAACTAGGTAAAATTCAGTCAAACAAATAAACTTATCTGGCTATCTTTTTCACAATATCACACAAGCACTGTTGTTGTCTGCTGTCAAGTCTATCCTGACTCATGTTATTATTGTTGTTGTTAGGTACCATCAAGTAGGTTCTGACTCATAGTACAACAGACACTGTGTACAACAGAATGAAATACTGCTCCATCCTGCACCATCCTTAAAATCACTGCCATGTTTGAGCCCATCACTGCAGCCACTATGTCAATCCATCTCATTGAGGGGCTTCCTCTTTTTTTGCTGACCCTTTACTTTACCAAGCATGATGCCCTGCTCCAGGGACATGAGACAAAGTTTTGCCATTCTTGGTTCTAAAGAGCATTCTGGCTACACTTCTTGCAGGATAAATTTATTTATTCTTCTGGCAGTCCGTGGTATTTTCAGTATTCTTTGCCAACACCATAATTCAAATGGATCAATTCTTCTTCGGTCTTTATTCATTGTCCAGCTTTCACATGCACACAAGGTGATTGAAAAATACCATGGCTTTGGTCAGGCACACCTTAGTCCTCAAAGTGACATCTTTCCTTTTGAACATTTTAAAGAAGTCTTTTGTAGCAGATTTGCCCAATGCAATACATCATTTGATTTCTTCTGTTGATTTATTTTTGTAGTCTGGATGAAAGTTAACAGAGCAAATAGGTTTTCCATTAAACAGTTTATACACATGTTGATTTGTGACATTGATTGCAATCCCCACAATGTAACAGCACTCTTCCCATTTCCTACCTGTGTTTATGGTTTCCATTTGTTCTTCTTTCCTATCCCTTCCTGCCTTCTAAGCCTTATCCCTGGGCAGATGCTGCTCTTCCATCACGTATGGTTAGTTGTTCTAGGGAGTGCGTATCTCCCTGTGTTATTGTTCATCTAATAGACCAATAAGCCTGATCTTTTTTTTTTTTAATCTTGAGTTTTGTTCCACATTTTTCTCCCATTCTATCCAGGACCTCCATTGTATGATCTCTTGACTGCTGCTTCCATGAATGTTGGTTGTGGATCCAAGTGAAGTAATTTCTTTACAATTTCCAACTCATAGCAACCTGATATGACAGGATAGAACTGACCTCTAGGGTTTCCTAGGCTGTAATCTTTACAGGAGCAGATTGCCAGGTCTTTTCTCCCTCAGAGCTGCTGGTGGGTTCAAACCATGACCTTTTGGTCTCCTTTGTGAACCACCAGGGCCCCTTTGTGCAACCACTACCACCATTTATTTCCAAAACTTTTTCATCATTCTAAACAGAAGCTCTGTATCCAAGGCAGTAACTCTCCATTCTCCCTTCCTCTAACCCCTTGTAATAACCACAGTCTACTTTCTGTCTCTACACATTTGCCTATTCTAGATATTTCATAGAAATGAGATCATACAGAATTTGTCCTTTTTATGACTGACTTATTTCACTCAATATAGTGTTTTCAAGGTTTATTCATATCATAGCATATATCAGAACTTCATTTGTCTTTATGGCTGAATAATATTTCATTGCATGTATATACCACATTTTGTTTATCCATTCATCTGTTGATGGACGTTTGGGTTGTTTCCACTGCATATATATTTATTCTAGAGGTAGGTATTTAACTACCTTACATTTTTTTAAAAAATAATTGTTGATCTCTAAACTTATAAAAGCTTTTTAAATTTTTTCAAATTGTGATTTGGGTGGAAGTTTATAGAGCAACTTCATTTTCCATACAGCAGTTCATACATTTTGTTTCATGACATTGATTTCAATCCTCATAAGTAACAGCTCTCTTCCCACTTCCTCTCTGTGGTTACCTTTTCCCTGTGCCCTTCTTTCCTATGTATTCCTGCCCTCTGAGCTATCATCCTGTGCAAATACTGCCCTTCTGATCTCCCATGGTTCTAAGGATTGTTCTAAGGAGTGTACCTACCTGGTATAAATGTCTCCTTGTATGCCTGTCTGTTTGGCTGAATGCCATGGAAATGAGTTAAATTCTAGGTCTGACGGATGACTAGGGGCCATAGTCTTGGGTCTCCCCAGGCTCTAGCAGACAAGTAAGCCTGGTCTTTTTTTTTTTTATGATTTTGTATTTTGTTCTACATTGTTCTCCCCCGCTATCCAGGATCCCCTGCTCTAATCCGTTTCTGAGTGGTTGACAGTGGTAGCTGGGCACCATCTAATTCTCTGGTCTTATGGTCATTCATATAAGCTGAGGTTTGCATGGTCTACTAGTCCCTTGGACTAATCATTTCCATGTGTCTTTGGTTTTCTTCATTCTTCTTTGCTCTGGATGAGGAGAGACTAATTGTTGCATATAGATGGCTGCTTGCAAGCTTTTAAGACCCCAGTTGCTACTCACAAAAGTGGAATACAGAACAATGTTTTTGTGTTGTATGTTACGCCAGTTGAGCTTGATATCCCCTGCAACCATGGTCTCAAGCCCACAGGCCCAACAACTCGCTTCCTCAAGGTGGTTGGCTGTGGCTAAGAAGTTATCATAACTTTGTCCCCTGTTCTGTTTATTATAGACATTCTTATAGCGCATACAAATACATATGTAGAAATATCATCTGTCAAACTTATATATGGTCATGGATATATTCCCTTTTGCTTAGACATACCCGATCGTTTAGCCTGTCTACCCATCTATTTACCCATAGATTAATGTGTTATCACTGACAATGCAGTATTGTGTATATAAAGGTGTTTATCTTTGTTGTCTGTACCTCTTGGGCACCTCTCTGTGTCTTCCTTTTCCTTAGTGTTATTGTGCTGGTCACTCGCTTTGGTATGTTGCCTTTTCCTTCACCCAAACTAATACTTGTCTTTTACCTATATAGCAGTTTTTTCTCCCCTTCCCTTCCATTCCTGTTAACCAATGAAGAAAATTTCCTTCCATATATAAACCTGGTCTTTGACTTGGCTTGACTTTCTACAATAGTGGACTAATGCAATGTTTGTCCTCCTGTGATTTGCTCAGCATAATGTCCTCTAAGTTCATCCACTCATCCACGTTATGTGGTATTTTGCAGATTCTACATTATTCATTAGTGCTCCATAGTATTCCATTGTGTGTATGTACAATAGTTTCGTTATCCATTCTTCTGTTGATGGGCATGTAGGTTGTTTCCATCTTTTGGCTATTATAAATAGTGCTGCGATGAACATGGGTATGCATATGTCTGTTTTTGTCCTGGCTCTTACTTCTTTAGGATATATACCTACTAATGGGATTCCTGGGTCAAATGGTATTTCTAATTCCAGCTTTTTAAGGAATCACCATACTGTTTTCCACAGTGGTTGTATTATTTTACAGTCCCACCAGCAGTGCATGAGAGTCCCAATCTCTCCCCATCCTTGCCAGCATTTGTTATTTTCTGTCTTGTTGGACTTTGCTATTAGTGCTGGGGTGAGATGGTATCTCATTGCTGTTTTGATTCACAGCTCTCTGATGGCTAATGATTGCTAACATTTCTTCATGGGGGCTCCAGGAGAACAAAGTAAAGTATTATAACAAAATGTGTAAAGACCTGGAGTTAGAAAACCAAAAGGGAAGAACATACTCAGCATTTCTCAAGCTGAAAGAACTGAAGAAAAAATTCAAGTCTCAGGTTGCAGTTTTGAAGGAGTCTATGGGCAAAATATTGAATGATGCAGGAAGCAACAAAAGAAGATGGAAGGAATACACAGAGTCACTGTACCAAAAAGGATTGGTTATGTTCATCCATTTCAGGAGGCACCATGTCATCAAGAACCAATGGTATTGAAGGAATAAATCCAAGCTTTCCCGAAGGAACTGGCAAAAGAGAGAAAAAAAAAAAAAAAACCCTCCAGGAAGTGACAGAATATCCATTGATATGTTTCCACAAACAGATGCAGTCCTGGAGACACTCACTTGTTTATGCCAAGAACTTTAGAAGACAGCAACCTTGCCAACTGATGGGACAAGATCCCTATTTGTGCCCATTTCAAAGAAAGATGATCTAACAGAATGTGAAAGTTATCAAACAATATCATTAATATCACATGCAAGTAAAATTTTGCTGAAGATAATTAAAGAAACAGTTGCAGCAGTATATTGACAGGGAACTACCAGAAATTCAAGCTGGATTCAGAAGAGGATGTGGAATGAGGGATATCATTGCTGATGTCAGATGGATCTTGGCTGAACATAAGTACCAGAAAAATGTCTATGTGTGTTATATTGACTATGCAAAGGCATTCAACTGTGTGGATCATAACAAATTATGGATAACAGTGTGAAGAATGGGAATTCCAAAACACTTAACTGTGTTCATGAGGGACCTGTATATAGACCAAGAAGATGTCATTCAGACAGAACAGGGGAAACTGCATGACTTAAAATCAGGAAGAGTGTAAGAGTTGTAACATTTCACCATACTTATTCAATCTATATGCTGAGAAAATAATCCTTGAAGCTGGATTATATGAAAAACATGTCATCAGGATTAACAGAAGACTCATTAACAACCTGAGATATGTGGATGACACAACCTTGCTTGCTGAAAATGAAGATGACTTGAAGCACTTACTGATGAAGATCAAAGACTACAGTCTTCAGTATGGATCACACCTCAAAACAAAGAAAACAAAAATCCTTACTGCTGGACCAATAAACATCATCTTGGTAAATAGAGAAGATTGAAGTTGTCAAGGATTTCATTTTACTTAGATCCACAATCAAGGCTATGGAAGCAGCAGTCAAGAAATCAGATGGCATATTGTACTAAGTAAATCTGCTGTAAAGGATCCCTCTAAAGTGTTAAAGAGCAAAGATATAACTTTGAAGACTAAGGTGTGCGCCTGATCCAAGCCATGGTACTTTCCATAGCTTTATGAAAAAAGGTGGACAATGAAGAAGGAAGATTGAAGAAGAATTGATGCATTTGAATTGTCATATTGGTGGAAAATCACTGAAAATATCATGGACTGTCAGGAATAATGAACAAATTTGTTTTGGAAGAAGTACAGCCAGAATGCTCCTTAAAAGTGAGAATGGCGAGACTTCTTCTCACATATTTTAGTCATGTTTTCAGAAGGGTGTTTTCAGAGACTGGTGTCTCTGGAGAAAGATATCATGCTTGGTAAAGTCGAGGGTCATCCAAAAAGAGGAAGACCCTCAACGAGATGGGTTGACACAGTGGCTGCCACAATTGGTTCAAGCACAGCAAAGATTGAGTACGACACAGGACTAGGCAGGGTTTCTTTCTGTTGTACATAGGGTCAGTGTGAGTCAGAGCCGACTCAATGGCACCTCACAACAACAACATATGCTAAGGAGAAGGAGCCCTGGTGGTGCAGTGGGTAAGAACTCAGCTGTTAGCTGAAAGGTCAGTGGTTGAAACCCACCAGCTGCTCTGCCGGAGGAAGATGTCAATCTCCTGTAAGGATTACAGCCTTGGACACTGTGGGACTGTCCTACAGGGTCCCTATAGGCTCACTATGAATTGGAATCAACTTGATGACAATGAGTTTGGTTTTGGTATTTGCTCAGGGTGTGTGTATATTTGATGGGAATTTGAAAATAATGTCTATACTCTGTTAAAGTTGTATAAATGTCTATTAATCTGATTCCTTATTTATTAAAATTCTTCAGATCATCAGTTTTTTTGGTCTCACTGAGCTATTGATTTCAGAGACGTGTGATAAAATCTCCTAAAATGATTGTATTTGTAATAATTCTTGCTTTATATGTTCCAAAATATGTTATTAGATACTAAAGACTTTAACTTTTTATTAAAAACAAACAAACATTTTATTATGGTTTAGGTGAAAGTTTACAAATTAGTTTCCATTCAACAATTTATACACATTGTTTCATGATGTTAGTTGCAACCCTTTCAATGTAACATCACTTTTCCTACTTCAACTCTGGGCTCTCATTTCCATTTTCCTATCTTTCCTGCCCCTTCCTTCCTTCTAAATTTTGTTTCTGGGTAAATGCTGCCCTTTTAGTCTTACATGGTTGATCGTCCTGAGGAGCACATTCCTCTCCAGTGTTATTGTTTGCTTCATTGACCTATGTTTGGCTGAAAGGTGATTCAGTTCCAGGTTAGAAGGATCTCTAAGGGCCATAGTCTCGGATGTTCCACCAGTCTCTATCAGACCAGTAAGTCTAGTCTTTTTTATGATTTTGAATTTTATTCTACATTTTTCTCCCATTCTGCACAGGATCTTCTATTGTGATCCTGATCAGAGTGGTTGGTAGTGGTAGGTGGCACCATCTAGTTCTTCTAGTAATAGGCTAGTGTAGGCTGTAGTTTGTTTGGGCCTTTAGTCCTTTGTTGTATTTTCTTATTAGATTGTGTTTTTTACCAGTATGAAATATTCTTTTTGTTCCATTTAATTATTTTTGGCTTGAATTCTATTTTGCCAGATATTAATTGCTTTATTTTATTGTTTGTTTTTGCTATGGTTCTTATAAATAGTTGGTAACCAAAAAGCAAACTCACTGCTGTCGAGTTGAATCTGACTCATAGCAATCCCTCCTTGGGTTTCCAAGGCAGTATCACTACAGAAGTAGATTGCCCAGTCTTCCTTCCAAGGAGTGGCTGGTGGGTTTGAACCGCCAGCCTTCTGGTTAGCAGTCAAATGCCTTAGGCACTATGTCACTAAATAGTTGATAGCTGGGTTAAAAACAAACATACAGCAACAACAAAAATCTAGTTGATATGAGAGGGTCTTTCTTTGATGGGAACCAAACCAAAAACCAAACTTACTGCCATTGAGTCGGATCCAACTCATAGTGACCCCTCCTTGGGTTTCTGAGGTGGTATCTCTATGGAAGTAGATTGCCCAACCTTCCTTCTGAGGAGTGGCTAGTGGGTTTGAACTGCCAACCTTCTGGTTAGCAGTCAAATGCCTTAGACACTATGCCACTAGAGCTTCTTTGGATGGGAAATTTACCCCAATTTAATTTTGTATTTATTTATACTTATTATTTTTCTGAACATTTTTTTTTGCTTCTTAAGTTTTTTTAAATTTTTTTTTATTATGATTTGGGTGAAAGTTTACACAGTAAATTTACTTTCCATAAAGCAGCTCACATACACTTTATCTCATGATATTGACTATAATTTCCCACAATGCAACAGCTTCTCTTCCCACTTACTCTCCATAGTTACCTCTTCCCTGTGTCCTTCCCTCTCATGCACTCCTGCCCCCTGAGCTATCTCCCTGTGCATACACAGCCCTTCTATTCTCCTATGATTGATCTCTCCAAGGAGAGTATCTATCTAATGTAAGTGTTCAGCTCCTATGCCTGTCTTTTGTTTGGCTGGAAGCCACAGGAGTGGGTTCAATTCCAGAATTGAAGAGGAGCTAGGGGCCTTAGTCTCAGTGGTTCCATCAGTCTCTGTAAGACCAGCAAACCTACTTCCTCTTTTTTTCCAAATTATTTTGAGTTTTGTTCCACATTGTTCTCTCGCTCTATCTAGGATCACTTACATAGATGCCCCTCTGTGTGGTTGACAGTGGTAGCCACACACCATCTAGTTCTTCTGGTCTCATAGTCATACAGGTTGAAGATTGCATGGTGTACCAGTCACTTGGACTAATTGTTTCCATGTGTCTTTGGTTTTCTTCATTCTTCTTTGCTCTGGATGAGGAGAGACCCATCTAGATGGTTCCTTGCAAGCTTTTAAGATCCTAGCCACTACTCGCCAAAGTAGGAGGTGGAACAATGTTTTCAGTAGTATGTTATACCAATTGAGCTTGATGTTCCCTGCGACTATGATCCCAAGCCCACAGGTTCAACTACTTGCTCCCTCTGGGTAACTGGCTGTGGTCAAGAAATGAATACAACCTTGTCCCTTATCAGCTTTACTATATACCTGGGAATTCTTACAGAACATACAAATACATTTGTAGAAACATTGTCTGCCAACCCTAAACATGGTCTTGGGCACACTCCCCCCTGCACAGACATACATGTTGTTGTTGTTATGTGCTGTGGAGTCAGACCGACTCATAGCGACCCCCTCCTTGGGTTTCTGAGGCAGTATCACTACGGAAGTAGATTGGCCCCATCTTCCTTCCGAGGAGTGGCTGGTGGGTTTGAACTGCCAGCCTTCTGGTTATCAGTCAAGTGCCTTAGCCACTATGCTACCAGAGCTCCCAGACATACATAGACGTACATAATAGTTCAGCCTGTCCTCCCATCTATCCACCTGTATATTCATGTTTGCCTTCACTGACAACGTGCAAAAGGGTTCATCTTTGTTATCTGTACCTCCCACGTATCTCTCTCTGTCTTCCTCTTCCTCAGTGCCACCGTGTTGATCACTCACATTTGGTACATTGTCCTTCTCTTCACCCAAAGCAATACTTGTCTCTACCTATCTAAAAGTGTTCCCTCCCCTCCCCTCCCACTCCTGGTAACCAACAAAGAAAATTTCCTTCCATTAAAAACCTTTCCTTGACTGTATACAATAACGAACTAATACAATATTTGTCCTTCTGTGATTGACTTATTTCACTTAGCATAATGTCCTCCAAGTTCACCTACGTTATGCAGTGTTTTGCAGATTCTACGTTATTCTTTAGGGTTGCCCAGTATTCCATATATACATATGGTGTATATGTACCATAGTTTGCTTATCCATTCTTCAGCTGATGGACACCTAGGTTGTTTCCATCTTTTTGCTATTGTAAATAGTGCTGCGATGAACATGGGTATGCATATATCTGTTCTTGTCCTGGCTCTCACATCTTTAGGATATATACCTAGTAATGGAATAGCTGGGTCAAATGATATTTCTAATTCCAACTTTATAAGGAGTTGCCATACCGCTTTCCACAGTGGTTGTATCATTTTACAGTCTCAGCAGCACTGTATGAGAGTCCCAATCTTTCCACATCCTCACCAGCATTTGTTATTTTCTGTCT
>NW_006921832.1:3565744-3567395 GCF_000298275.1 Orycteropus afer afer
AATTTGCCAGTGGTTTGTCAATTTTATTAATCTTTTAAAAAACAAACTTCTAGTATTTTTTTCTATTGTTTTTCTATTTTCTGTTTCATTTATTTCTGCCCGAATCTTTATTATTTCCTTTCTTTTGGTGCTGTAGGCTTTTCTTGCTGTTCTTTTTCTAATTGTTGGAGATGTTGGTTGAAAGTGTTGATTTTGGTTTTTTCTTTTTTGATGTGTGTGCATTTATTGCTATAAATTGGCCTTTGATCTCTGCTTTTCCTGTGTCCCAAAGATTTTGATATGTTGTGTTTTCATTCTCTTTTGTTTCAAGGAATTTTTGAATTTCCTTTTTATTTCTTCTATTATCCAGTCATTTTTGAGGAGGGTGTTGTTCAGTTTCCATGTGTTTGCTCTTTTTCCATCGATCTATTGTTGATTTCTAATTTGATAGTATTGTGATCTGAGAAGATGCTTTGTAGTATTTCAATGTTTTTAAATTTATTATGCCTTGCTTTATGGCCTAACATATGGTCTATCCTGGAGAATGTTCCATGTGCACTGGAAAAGAATGTATATTGTGCTGTTGTTGGGTGAAGTGCTCTGTAGATGTCTATAAGGTCAAGTTGGTGGATTGTATTGTTTAGTTCCTCTGCATCTTTGTGAGCTTCTTTCCAGTTGTTCTATCTTTCATTGAAAGTGGTGTATTAAATACTCCTACTATGATTGTGGACTCATCTGTTTACCTTTTCAATTCTGTTAAAGTCTGATTTATGTATTTTGGGGCTCTTAAATTGGGTCTGTAGATATTATGGTTATATCTTCTTGTTCAATCAATCCTTTAATCATTATATAATCTCCTTCCTTTTCTTGTGTGGTGGTTTTTGTCTTAAAGTCAATTTGATCAAAAATTAATATTGCCACTCTTGCTCTTTTTTGGTTGCCATTTGCTTGATAAATCTTTTTCCAACCTTTATTTTTAGTTTGTCTTTGTCTTCGTCTCTTAGGTGTGTCTCTTATAGACAGCATATTGATGGGTTATGTTTTCTTATCCAGTCTGCAACTCTTTGTCTCCTGACTGGTGCATTTAATCCATTGAGGTTCAGTGTAATTATCGACAAATATGAATTGGTTGCTGTCATTTTTTTTTTTTTCATGGTGTTACTGATTTGTTTGTTCCATATAATTTTCTGTGCTGAGCTCATTTTGTTTATCAATCATGTTATCGTATCGTTTCCTTTGTTGCTATTGTTTTAGTATTTGCTAGATATTTGCACTTGCCCTCTTTTTTATTGTAATGTGAAGGTTTATAATTTTTCTTTGAGGTTACCCTGTGATTTATTATTTTCTCAAGTTTATAACAGGCTATTCTGCCTTGCAGCTCTCTTAACCTCCTCACCATATAGAAATTCTGTAACTACACTATATCTTAAGTTTTTTATTTTTGGAGCATTCTTTAACTTTTCTTGTATTGACTGCTTTTCTGTTGCTCAATTTTTTGCTTTAACTTTTCTCATATTGTGTTTGGTTTCATAGTGTGTTAAATATCTGCCTATCAAAAAAAAAAAAAGAAGAAGAAGAAGAAGGTGGGGACCAGGTTTGCTGGTCCAATAGAGCCTGGTGGAACCACTGAAACTATGGCCCCTAGCTGCCCTTCAGATCTGGAATTGAACCC
>NW_006921832.1:3569040-3569626 GCF_000298275.1 Orycteropus afer afer
TTTTTTTTCACACTTATGTTTTTATTTCTCTTAGGTCGAGAGTTAATATTTGTATCTTCTTGCTTTCATTAACGCAAAGCTGTCACTTACGTCTTCTCTCCTATGGCCCGTGTTGAAACCATTCATTGCACATAGATTCCTAATGCTATGTATTTTAGTTGGATTATATAATTTGAGACAACCACCCTTTGTGATTTGTAAAATTTGCTGTCTCCTTTTTAGAGATAAATGAACTGAGGCTTGTAAGTAGCCTTAGTGACTGCCTGAGCTGGGATATGAACCAAGGCACTCTGCTCTTTCCATGAGCCTCAACTGCCTAGTTTGCAGTTTTATTTCAAAATTATGATTTATTGTTAAAATGTGTAACATATTTTAGCCTAACTATAGGTCTTACTGAATATCTTTCATTTCTTACAGGTAACTATTTCCTTTTACTTTGCTAGAGTACATCCTTGCTAGATTGGCTAGGTATGCAACCTTAGGCTCACAATCAGTTTTTTTTTTTTTTTTTTAATTAATTTATTTTTATTTGGGTGAAGATTTACAGAGCAAATTCACTTTCCATACAGCAGTTCACATATACTTT
>NW_006921832.1:3572490-3577456 GCF_000298275.1 Orycteropus afer afer
TCATGTCATTGACCAAAATTTACAATGCAGCAGCTCCCCTCCCACTTCCTCCCCATAGTTACCTCCTCCCAGTGTCCATCCCTTCATACTCTTCATCTCTACCTATTTTTAAATTGAGTAATAACATACGCAAAGGAGTCCTGGTGGCACAGTGATTAAATGCTTGACTGCTAACAAAAAGGTTGGCAGTTCGAACCACTGGAAAAAGATGTGGCAGCCTACTTCCATAAAGATTAAAGCCTTGGAAACCCTATGGGTTATTTCTCCTCTGTCCAATAGGATTGCTGAGTTGGAATCTACTTGATGTCAGTGGGTTTTGGTGGTGGGTTATCCACTGATGTAACCACTATCTAGATCAAGATACAGCGAGAGCATTTACAGCATCCCAGGCATCTCCTCATGCCCCTATTCCCAATCAATAAACTGTCCCTGCCCCCATTAATAATGATTATTTTGAGTTATATCACTATAGGTACGTTTTTCCTATTCTTAAACCTTAAATAAATGGGATCATACAGTATATATTGTATTGTTTGGTGGAAGTTGTGTTTAACCTTCTTTCCAAATAGAAACTTGAGGAGAAGCTAGAGTTCTGGATGGAGAAATTTGATAAGGACACAGAAATGAAACAGAATGAACTAAATGCTCTCAAAGCTGCAAAGGCCAGTGACTTGGCACACCTTCAAGACCTTGCAAAGATGGTAAGGAAGTAGAGCCTTGATAGTGTGAAGCTACTCATTGAGGAGTGAGTGGTAGTTAAGCTACAGTAGTTGGGTTGTTGTTGTTGTTAGGTGCCGTCAACTCATCTCCAACTCATAGCGACCCTATGCACAGCAGAACAAAATACTGCCTGTTCCTGCACTAGCTGCGTGATCCCTGCTATACTTGAGCCCATTGCCACAGCCACTGTGTCAATCCATCTCATTGAGGGCCTTCACCTTCTTCATCGATCCTCTACCTTACCAAGCATGACATCTTTCTCCAGGGAATGGTTCCTTCTGACAACATGACCAAAGTAGGTGAGAGGAAGTCTGGCCATTCCTGCTTCCAAGGAGCATTCAGGCTGCACTTCCTCCAGGACAGATCTGTTAGTTCTTCTAGCAGTCTGTGGTACTTTCAACGTTCTTTGCCAGCACCACATCTCGAAAGCATCACTTCTTCTTTGCTTTCAGCAAGCAAAGTTGTGTTGTCAGCATATCACAAGTTTTTAATGAGCCTTCCTCTAATCCTGATGCCACATTCTTCTTCATATAGTCCAGCTTCTCAGATTTGCTCAGCATACAGATTGAGTAAGTATGGTGAAAGGATACAACCTTGACACACTCCTTTGATTTGAAACCATGCTGTGTCCCCTTGTTCTGTTCGAACGACAGCCTCCTAGTCTATGTACAGGTTCCTCATGAGTACAATTAAGTGTTCTGGAATTCCCATTCTTCTCAATGTTATCCACAATTGTTATGATCCACACAATCAAATGCTTTTGCATAGTCAATAAAACACAAGCAAATGCCTTTCTGGTATTCTTTGCTTTGAGCCAAGATCCATCTGACATCAGCAATGGTATCCCTTGTTCCACGTCCTCTTCTATATCCAGCCTGCACCTCTGACAGTTCTCTGTCAATATACTGCTGAAACCACTTTTGAATTATCTTCAGTAAAATTTTACTTGCATGTGATATTAATGATACTGTTTGATGATTTCCACATTCTGTGGGATCACCTTTCTTTGGAATGGGTACAAATGTGGATCTCTTCCAGTCAGTTGGCCAGGTAGCTGTCTTTCAAGTTTCTTGGCATAACCAAGTGAGTGCCTCTCGTGGCGCATCGTTTGTTGAAACATCTCAGTGGGTATTCCGTCAATTCCTGGAATCTTGTTCTCTGCTAATTCTTTCAGTGCAGCTTCGACTTCTGCCTTCAGTATCATTGGTTCTTGATCATGTGCCATGTCCTGAGATGGATGAAGACCTACCGGTTCTTTTTGAACAGTGACTCTGTGTATTCCTTCTATCTTCTTTTGATGCTTCCTGCATCATTCAATATTTTGCCCATAGAATCTTTCAGTATTTCAACTCGAGGCTTCAATTTTTTCCTCAGTTCTTCCAGCTTGAGAAATGCCAAGCGTGTTCTTCCTTTTTGGTTTTCAAACTCCAGGTGTTTGCACATTTCATTATAGTAATTGGCTTTGCCTGCTTGAGCTGCTCTTTGAAATCTTTTCAGCTCTTTTATCTTGTCATTTCTTCCATTTGATTTAGCTACTCTCCAAGCAGGGACAAGTTTCAGTCTCTTCTGACATCCATTTGGGTCTTTTCTTCTTTTCTCATCTTTTTCATGACCTTTGCTTTCTTCATGGATGATGTTCTTGATGTCATCCTACAGTTCTTCTGGTTTTCTGTCACTGGTATTCAATGCATCAAATCTATTCTTTAGATGGTCTCTAAATTCAGGAGGGATATATTCCAGGTCACATTTGGGCTCTTGTGGACTTGTTTTAATTGTCTTCAAGTTGAACTTGCATATAAGCAGTTGATGGTCTGTTCCACAGTCAGCTCCTAGCCTTGTTTTGGCTGAAGCTTATTATTATATTGAGCTTTTCCATGGCCTCTTGCCACAGATGTAGTCAATCTGATTCCCATGTACTCCATCTGGTGAAGTCCATGTGTATAGCTGCCATTTGTGTTGGTTGAAAAGATGTATTTACAATGAATAAGTCGTTGGTCTTGTGAAATTCTATCATGCGGTATCTCCAGCCTTACTTCTGTAACCACAGCCAAATTTTCCAACTACTGATGATTCTTCATTTCTAACGTTAGCATTCTAGTCACCAATGATAATTAACACATCTTGATTGCATGTTTGGTCAATTTCAGACTGCAGAAGTTGATAAAAATCTTCAATTTCCTCATCTTTGGCTTTGGCGGTTGGTGTATAAATTTGAATAATAGTCATATTAACTGGTCTTCCTTGTAGGCATATGAATATTATCCTATCACTGACAGCATTGTACTTCAGGACAGATCTTGAAACATCCTTTGTGATGATGAATGCCACGCCATTCCTCTTAAAATTATCATTCCCAGCATAATGGATCATATGGTTATCTGATCGAAAATGGTCAAAACCAGTCCATTTCAGCTCACTAATGCCTAGGATATGATATCAATCTTTATGTGTTCCATTTCATTGTTGACAACTTCCAATTTTCCCAGATTCATACTTTGTACATTCCATGTTCCTATTAATGGATGTTTGTAGCTGTTTCTCCTCATTTTGAGTCAGGCTACTTCAGCCAATGGAAGTCTTGAGAGCTTTACTCTCTCTGTTTCAGTAAGTTTGGTCCTACTCTGATGATGCAGCTCTTCCCTAGTTGTAGTTTGAAAACGTCTGACCTTAGGGGCTCATCCTCTTGCACTGTATCGGATAATGTTTCTGGGCTATTCATAAAGTTGCCCAGTAACGTATCAGTGTTTCTCCGCTATTCGTAAGGTTTTCCCTTACCAGTTCTTTGAGAAGTAGATGGCCTCTTCCTTCTTCCAGGTCTGTCTCAGTCTGTAAGCTGCATTGAAACCTGTGCATCATGTGCAACTCTGCCAGCACTTGAAACACAGTGGCACAGCCTCAAACCTCATAGCAACATGCAAGCCACAATAGTACGACACACTGACAGACAAGTTTGTCTCACTTAGCTGTTAAAAACCTCTCCACCCTCCCCTTACCTGGATGCCTGGCTGCTGCGCTGCTCTGTCATCCCTATGTGAATATAATGTTAATAAGTACCTGGGTAATGCAGTTTTAATCACAGACTGGAAGTGGGCCTGTAAACCAATGGGATATTTTACATGATAATCACAACAGCTAACACTTATGTAGTGCTCACTCTGTGCCAGGCACTCTCCTTGCATTCTACATATAACCCAGTTAACCCACAACAACCCCTTGAGATAGGACTGTTATTATTACTTCTTTATGATCTCTGAAGACAATTTGTAAATGATGATTTTCAAAAAGCTTCTGATTGTGAATTCATCATTACATCAGTGTAGAACTCCCCAAATTTTTCTCATAAAAAGATGGTTGCTATTGATGTATACATTCACTTTTTTTTAAAAAAAATCACATTATTTGGGGGTCATAAATCTATCCGTCATTGAGTCAGTTATTATAACATTTTATGGAAGATCTTAAAACTTAAATTTGAATCACTCAAAGTGAAAAAATTCCAGGAACAAGTGAATATGATGTTAATATGTGAGTATTTACAGTCTTGGAATCCAGTTTTTCTTTTTTTGGTTCTTCTTTAGATTTGGCATGCTCTATTGTAAATTTTATATTAAAATGCAGGGCTGGCCAGCCCACAGAGTACTATAACATATGATTAATGTCTATCTTTGCAGCTAAGAGAGTATGAACAGGTCATCATGGAGGATCGGATAGAAAAGGAGAAGACCAGGAAGAAGATACAACAGGATGACTTGGAATTAAGGAGCGCCTTAAAGGTAGACAGCCATAACTGGCACCTTGGGCCCTGTCAGTGCCACAGCTGGCTTCTCTCTGAGGAATACAGCCAGTTCTCATTCACGATCAACCACATAAGCAGTTTACCCCAGAACAGCTCTGGGAGGAAGCACAGGCTTTTATTATTGGGATTTGCCAATACAGTCCATGGTGCAGGGAGAGTATAACCCATCTCTTAATCTGGGGGGAGGGGGGAGGGAAGACTAAGTGGTTAGGAGTGGAAACAAAACCTAGAACTTGTGCCAGAGGTCAAATTTAAGTATACCATTTCTAACCCAAAACAGCACTTGACCAAATGATCCTTTTTACTGTTATTGTGTCTTGTTGTTGTTGTTAAGTGCCGTTGAGTTGTTTCTGACTCATAGCGACCCCATGCACAGCAGAACGAAACACTGCCCAATCCTGCACCAGCCCCACAATCCCTGCTATACTTGAGCCCATCATCGCAGCCACC
>NW_006921832.1:3586713-3606664 GCF_000298275.1 Orycteropus afer afer
ATATAAATCAGCACAGGCTGTCAGCTGGGTTCTGATAAAAGAGCTTTTTGAAAAAAGCTGGAGAGGATAAGCATCAGTTCAGAAAATAGTTATTTAAATTTTATATGCACTTGTGTGGTGTCTATTAGTGATAATGAAACTGCCAGGTCTAGCTACTGCACAGACTTAGTCTGGGTTGTATACTGGGGGGTGAACTGATAAAGTACATTCTGGGCCAGATGTGAAATCCAAATTAGGAGAGATTTTGATGTGTAATTATTGTTTATTGAGTCTCTATTGTATTTTCCATTTGTTGGGATTCCTCAGTTTAGCACCAAAATGTAAGGACTGGCAGACTATTCCTGTTTTAGTACTTGGTCTGATCTTAAACAGGATTAGTAGTAGCCCAGACTATATTCAGAACAGTTGTATTTAAAACTAAGATATTCAATTTTACTTTTTTCAAATGAGAAGTATTGATCCTTTAATTAACCATTAAAGATATGAAATGCACCAGGAAGCCTGCTGAAGTCACCCAGGTGATACAGGCATTTTTGCACTGAGTGCTTGCTTTTGCCCTGGACTCAGGTAAGTAACATTCCTTTTGGATCAAGTTCTATATATCCAAACTTGGGCATTTATAAAGGGCAGCAGTACAGGGAAGTCGAGTTTCTAAGTGTACAGGAACATCTGGCCTAATCAGACTCGCTTTATTTTGACCCCTGTGAAGTTTACTCTAGAGCATGGCTTAAGCTCTGAGTCCTGCACAACAGGTTGCATTGCTGGAGTGACAGCTTGCCTGGTCATACCCAGACAAAAGTTATTTTATCAAGAATAATCCCCATATATGTAAAGAATGTAGCTTGTCAAGCATACTACAAATCACACTTCCCTTCTCTTTCAGCTCCAAGCCTGGTGGCGAGGCACTGTAATACGTAATGAAATCGGCACTTTCAGGTTGCCTAAGAAGGACAAAGATGATAGCAAGGATTCAAAGGGCAAAGGCAAAGACAAGGAGAAGCGTAAAGGCAAGAAGTGACCAAGTTCCCTTTAGTCCCCTCCTCTGATAATCTGGAGATGGGAACGAGGACTTGAACAGAGTAAGAAGTATCTTTAATTATCACAGATAACTCACCTATAGGTTATTTCACTTTGCCTGTATTAGTTTTCAAGCCCTGAATTAGGATCAACCATCGATTTAAGGCTTCCTCATATTTGGATAAAATTTTGCTGAGAATGTGTTCTTAGGAGACTTATAGAAAAAAATGTTATGGGCTTAGTGACAGAGATGCATGCATACTTGTTTTTTCCGTAATGTCTCTGCCTTTGACTTAGATATCTAACTCCTCTGTAGTGAAAAAGCCCTTGGGTGCAAAAGTGAATGAAGTGTTCAGCAGGAATGATTATATGTTCATAAAGTGTCTAGCATAATGCATACACAGTAACATTTTAATAAATGTTGATTCCTGCTTCCTGTTTAGATTTGTTATCATTTTAGTGTTTTTAATGGGGGGAACCCACCTTATTATAAGCTGCTTCAGCTTTTTCTGGGAAATTGGTAGGGATGTAATTTGTATTTCATATAAACTGATTTCACATTACTTGGTTCCACAATCAACACTCATGAAAGCAGCAGTCAAAAAATCAGATGACGTATTGCATTGGGCAAATCTGCTGCAAAAGACCTCTTTAAAGTGCTGAAGAGCAAAGATGTCTCTTTGAAGACTAAGGTGCACCTAACCCAAGTCATGGTATTTTCAATCACCTCATGTGCATGTGAATGCTGGACAATGAATAAGGAAGACTGAAGAGGAGCTGATGCTTTTGAGGTATGGTGCTGGCGAAGAATGCTGAAAGTACTGTGGACTGCGAAAAGAACTAACAGGTCTGTCCTGGAATACGTGCAGCCAGAATGCTCCCTGGACGAGAATGGCCAGACTTCGTCTCACCTACTTTGGTCATATTGTCAGAAGGGACCATTCCCTGGAGAAGAGTATCATGCCTGGTAAAGTGGAGGGTCAGTGAAAAAGGGGAAGGCCTTCAACGAGATGGATTGACATGGTGGCAACAACAACTGGCTTAGGTATAGCAAGGATTGTGAGGCTGGCACAGGACTGGGCAAGAGTTTTTTTTTCTGTTGTATACAGGGTCACTATGAGTTGGAGTCGACATGATGGCACCACAACCAACAAATAAATTGTAAGACAGAAATGTGATGTTTGAATACACAACTCACAAATAGTGAAGGTGGTGGTGGTGGTGGTGGTGGGGGGCACAGGTTCTTTAGAAGGCTAGTCTAGAGGTATTTTCCACAAGTGAGATACCAGGGTCTGTACCTTCTTTGCTTACTTAATGATTCCTACATTACTGAGTATTATGACTGAGAGATAACCAAGACCAAACCAAACCAAACACACTGCTATCAAGTAAATTCCAACTCACAGTGACCCCACAGGACAGAGTAGAATCACCCCACAGGATTTCCAAGGCTGTAAACTTTTACAGAAGCAGACTACCTCACCTTTCTCCCGCAGAGTGGCTGGTGAGCTTGAACCACCAACCTTTTGGTTAGCAGCCCAATGCTTTAACAACAGTGCTCATTGAGTAAGAAAGATAAGACATGAAAATACCTAACCTGTGCCTGGCACACAGAAAAAGAACGAGTCTACTGGGCTATTATTGCTTTGATTAATCAGAACAACATGTCTTGGGATGGTAAAGCTTTCCTACAGCAAAGATGGTAATTTCTGAGAATTGTTCGAATGTGCCACATGTATTTCATGAATTAAGACTTATATCCAACTACAAATATCTGAACTTCCTTAAGAGAATAAAATCTCATCTATGGGCCAATTATGCGGACCCAGTTTCTAGTGATGTTCCTTCAAGGAATTAAATACCCTTTTCTTGATTCATCTTTGACAAGGAAACCATGCTTTCAAATCAGCCTTTATTTCATGCTACTGAAGTGTTGGTTTTTATTTTAATGTCAATGTGTAACATAGCATACAGACAATTTAAAATAACATACATGATATTGACATATTTATACTTAGAACTTATGCAATATATTTACAGACATACAAATATAAGACAATGTTTTTTGAAAATCTTACTAATTACATGTTTGCAACATTTTCAGAAATAAGATGAAATATGCTGTAAACCATTTCACTGCAGTATGTATCCATGTTCTCTAAATATCCATGTTTTCCTTCATTTCTGAAACCATTTAAGTGCTTAGTTTTTAAAAATTCATCAGCCAGTCACTGCTGAACTATAGGAAGAGAAACCAGATTCCTTGATTAGCTGTAACACTGTATCTAATAAGCTGTTAAGGAAGGTGACTTATTACTAAGCAATATCCTATTGTGTGGCTACCTGACAAAGATCTCTTCTTCCATGACCCATGGAAGCAGCAGTCAGAAAATCAGATGACATACTGCACTGGGCAAATGTGCTGTGAAAAACCTCTTTTTAAAAAGTGTTAAAAAGCAAAGATGTCACTTTGAGGACTAAGGTGCACCTGACCCAAGCCATGGTATTTTCAATTGCCTCCTATGCATATGAGAGCTGAACAATGAATAAGGAAAATCACAGAAGAACTGATGCCTTTGAATTATGGTCTTGGTAAAGAATAGTGAATATACCATGGACTGCCAGAAGAACAAACAAGTATGTCTTAGAAGAAGTACAGCTAGAATGCTCCTCAGAAGCAAGGATGACAAGACTTCACTCATGTACTTTGGATGTGTTATCAGGAGGGACCAGTTCCCAAAGGGTATCATGCTTGGTGAAATAGTAGAGGGTCAGTGAAAAAGGGGAAGGCCCTTAATGAGGTGGGCTGACACACTGGCTGCAACGATGGCCCAGTACAGCAAGGATTGTGAGGATGGCACAGGACCAAACAGTGTTTCATTCTGTTGTATGTGGAGACACTGCAAGTCAGAACCAACTCAACAATACCTAACAACAACTCCTTTCATGATTTGTTTCCAGATCCAGTTATTACTGGAAAAAGCTGGCTTGGAGTGCTAAGGACATGAGTATGAAAGCCTAGAAACCTGCTCCTTATTAAACTCTCCATAGTTGGCAGGGACTCTGCTAGGTGGGTACTTGGCCTTTTCTTCACTCACACTTTCAGTGCTGGGATGGCTACTGTTTCAGTTAAGAAGCTCCTGGATGGGCAGGTGGAATTGTTACAAAGGTCAGCTTCATCTAACAAACTGAAGAAACCAAACTCACTGCTGTCGTTTTGATTCAATTCATAGCAACCCCTCCTTGGGTTTCCGAGGTGGTATCTCTAAGGAAGTAGATTGCCCAATCTTCTTCCAAGGAGTGGCTAGTGGGTTTGAACCACCAATTGTGGTTAGCAGTCAAATGGCTTTGGAATTATGCCACCAGAGCTCCCCAGCTTCATCTAGCAAGGTATAAATGTTTAACTGAATTCTTCTTCCCATTAAAAAAAAAAAACCTAAACCATACAAAACACTGAATACAGAAATTCTTCACTAAAAATCATGATTTGTTTTATATGTTGACCTAATGATTCAATATAATATTCTTCTTTCATTATCAACCAAAACTGTAATTTTTTCTAACCATTCAAATACAAATTTGAATTAGTTTGATAAAAATACATTAATAAAGTTGCATGTTATCTGCAAAATTTGCAGTAAGTTGAATCTTACTTTTCATTTATTCCTACAAGAAAATTATTCTAAATGTTCCAAGTGTGGTGTTATGTAATGTCTTCTAGAATGATTCCTTGCACAGTATATTACAAATAGTCCTGCCTTTTGCTGAATTGCATTTCAGGTGTTCTCTATGATCTGGAGAGTGGACTTAGGTTTAATGTTTAAAAATCAAAAACAAAGGAGCTCTGGTGGCCTAGTGGATAAGGAACTTGACTGCTAACCAGAAGGTCAGCGATTCAAACCCACTAGCTGCTCTGTGTAAGGAAGATGAGGTGATCTACTTCTGTAAAGATTTAGAGCCTCAGAAACCCAATGGGGTCACTGTGAGTCGTAAACGACTCAATGGCAGTGAGTTTAGTGTTTAGTAGTGGGGAAAAAACTTAGTTTGCAAACACACACTGTTAAATTCTGAACATGTCATATGGGTCTGTTTGGAGCTGTAATATGATGGGGTCTGGCTCTAAACAGTTCTAAGACGTTGTTAATTTTATTCCTTGAGAGCCTGAAGCACTGGGCTTTTCAGTTCAGATATTTTATATAATTTTAAATGTGGATAAAGTGTTCTGATAAACTTGTTTCTCTTCTAGAACAAGGAGAAAACATCATTTTGATTAGATAACCAAAATGATTTTACCCAAAGCTACTTTTAGATACTGCATTTACATGATAAAAATAAGATTAATTTGATGCTCAAACACATGCATGGGTAAAGAAAACCCAGAAGTTAACAACAACAACAACAACAAAAAAAAACCACTAAGCAACTAGTATATTTACTTACTTGGTTTACAAAGGATACCAAAGATAACACTGACAACCAAAAGGGGTTCAAAAGAAAAAGAAAAATCCAAGTGGCTTACAGTTGAATAAAGGGTGTGTTCTGTGAGTCCCTGGGCCTTTTCACTCCATCCACATTCAGTACCTAAGGTGCTATATGGACAGCTGAAGACCGGAAGCTGTTTGTAAAATCCCTAAGTACTTTAATTTAGCCATGGAAACGGGCAATTACCTGAACAAAGTAAAAGAAACTTGGCTTTTCCTTTCTTTCTTTTCACCATCTTTCATTAGCTGGGAAGATGTAAGTGTATCTGCTATGGCTGGAGCATGTTCACAAGTCCTGGGAGCAGCATCGAGTGTGTGTGTGGTGTGTGTGTAGGGGGGTGAGTACCAATGAACTCCACGCATGTGGTACAGAGCAGGGCCTATTTCCAGCCTAAGGATCAAGAACCTGTGCGTAGAGTGCTTGTTTATAATATTAAAGAAACAGCAGTATGATACACAGAACCATCCCCTAATAAAGAAGTAGTGGCAGACTGCAGTTGGAGGGAGGTCTAGGACACTGACCTTAAATACAATGTAGTTGTTTTCATGTTTTACTATGTAAAATCTTAAGGCTGAGGCCTGCTATATTATTTTTGATGTGCCTTTCACAGGATAGCCTAAGTAGCCATAATATAGCTATTGATTTTCAACATGGGTGAAAAACACCCTGGGGTACTAGTCCAAAAACCATACAAATACTAGCTTATAACAGTGGTTGCCACGATATGAAAAACACCTGTAATGTTTGCTGAAAAATTCAGATTCCCCAGGCTGCACCCCAAACCTTACAGAGAAATCTGTATTTTAACAAATGCTCTGGGAGATTTTAGTGACCAACGAAGTTTAGAAACCAGTGACTGTACAGGCCTTGGAACAGGTAAAAAATAATAGCATGTTTGTGCCTTCAGGAGAGCTAAACAGCATTCTGAGAAGACACTCTTTGTCAGATAGGAAATAGGTCTGCTCTCTAAGAAAGCACAGCCAGTTTAGGTTTTGGTGTTGGACTCTCAGTAATGACACAATTAAAAAAAAAAAAAAATGACAAAATTAAGTTTCATTTGAGAAAACCAAGTGTCTTTGATTAAAAAAAAACCAAAAACCAAAACTTCAATGGAAACTGATACAACCTCCCCTAAAATGGAGAAATGAAGCAAAACATTCCTGTCAGGAATGATGGGAACAGTCCCTTCTAAGAACACATAAGCGCTTTGTTTAAGCAGGTGGCTGGCAGCAGCAATCACGTTGTCCTGATCCTTGTTTTGGCCAAGCCAAAGCCCAAGTTCCGGGGAGTCCTTAAATAGCAGATAATTGGTGCTGCTGTTGCTTGGGCGGGGCAAGTTCCAGGAGAGCCTGGACCGTCACTGCAACCTGGCTCAAACCTTTCTCTTCTAAAATGTGGAGAGGCAAACATAATTGCTCCTGAAATGGGACAACGTAACATAAAATCAACAAAAGAAAAAATAGGATGAACATCACAAAACTGAAAGGAAATAATAAGCAGTCCTTCTCCCCCTCATAATCATCTGAGATATGAAAAGTCAGTACCTGAGAATTAACGTGAGTTAGAGATGGTGTCTGACGCTCACAGAAAAAGATAGTGAGTAGTACTGTCATCCACTTCAAATTAGTATGTTCCAATGACTGTTATTTATTCATACAACTAAAAGTACATACAGATTGTTTTGAGAACTGGGAAATGGACAAGTTGCATATGCTTATACACACATTCAACAAAGGAAGGACAGAACACTGTGGAGTGAAAACAACAGCCTTCATCCCTGACAAATAAAAGAATACTGCAGCTCTATCAAAGAAGGCGGGGGGGAAAAACAGAGCCAGTCTCAAGTGAAACAGGTGGCTCAGATCTGCAAGGAGAACGTTTTAGGAGAAAGAACTTTGGAAATTACATACCATAGGACACAAAATGGTTTCATGTAATAAATCAAACCACATGGGCTCAGGGTGCCCACTGCCTGCATTATAATCCCGATTCTGAAAACCAGGCTTCTCTCACCAGGGCAGGGATCACAAGGAAGAAACTGAAGTGCATCATTGAGCTCTTGAGATTTAATGTATTTAGAGAAAGTTTTTCCTATTGCGGTAAATCATGGGACCCAGTCTGAATTAGTTTAAAATATAAATTACAGAATTTTAAAAAAGGAAATTGCATGTGAAAAAAGTGAAGTATTTCATATTCTGCTATTTAACAGATCAACTCATGCTGGAGAACTGGACTACGAGTTCAGTCAGGAGCATCTTAATTCCCATAGATAGAAGTGTTTACATGGTTGTTTAAGAAAGTTAAATACTTCTGTTTTTTCTGCATCATTTGTTTGGTTAAACCCTTCTAGAGTAACAGAAAAGGCAAATCTCAAAATACCTCTTTTACTGTTTTTCACAGTTCAGACTAAGTACTCAGAAAGAGAATGCTGCCACAAAGGATGAGATGTGGCAGTGGAGCAGCTGGTGGGTTTGAACTGCCAACCTTTCAGTTAGTAGCCAAGCACTTAACCACTGCACCACCAGGGCTCCTTCATTAAGAATAAAAATAATTCCAGTTCCATTAAAAAAAGAGACTATATATATTTATTAAAGAAGATAACTAGATTTTTCTCTGCTTCCCACTGACACTATCTTATGTTGTGAGATAGTTTTACAAAAACAGATGCAATTAAAAATATAACAGTATTTATTTTTGAGGCAGTTACTGGTACTTGTGTTTCTTAATTACGTCATATTCAAGGTAACTGCAATCTTTTTTTTAACTACAATCTTTTGATCTTATAAAACTAGTAACTTTGTATAAATACTTTTGATTTCAACTGTTAAATTACTTATACTTAAAATGAATCTGTCTGGTGATTTGCTCTGGAAGAGATACTTTTTCTCCAAGTTGGATTCCCTGCTTTCTTCTCAGCAGTAGTCTGTGGCTCAGACATTCCCTCAGAAGCATCTGGTTCTGAGACACATACTTAGCTTCCAGCTGGCTTGGAGGGAATGCTGTGTATTCTAATGAGAAAGCACATAGCACAGGTAAGAGCAGGTTTTTATTTTCTCTGCTTCATGTTTTTTTTTCAAAGAGACAAAACTCCACAGAACTCTGAGAATGAGCACTCACAGAACTCTGAAAATGATCACTGCATCAGAGACGTCTTCAAAACAAAACAAACCAAAACTCCAAACACTAGAAGGCACTACTACTATATAACTGGAGTTTTCAACACAGTGTCAGATTTCAGCACTAACAGTCTGTGGAGGAAACCCAAAGCAATCAGACCCCCCAGCTGAACTCTGCAATGGGAAGGTCAAATTTCAAACAGCCAATGTTACTGAGATCTACCTTCAGCTGACCATTTTTGTTAGTGCAGGTTGGGAGATTCCTGAATGTTCATAAACGCCATTGTGAGAACTAGTATCTGAGTACAATTATAAAGCAGTTTCAAGCATGAAAGTCCAGCAGTTAGTGCTGAAAGAGCAAAATCCACTGCCTTGGGTACAGAACAGAGGCCACTGGCTAATATTTCACTTGCCACTGTTCAGACAGAGTCTCTCCAACAGCCTATAAATCACAAGCTCACCTATAAAGATGATTCTAATATGCTGGAAGTTACATAAATTCCATTTAAAATTCTAAATAGGATTCTAGAAGTGAATCTCTGAAAGGACACCAGAGTCCTGAAAGGTCAGCTCCAGATACTCCTTGTGCACTGTTTAAATGTATACACTGGGATCATAATAAGAACCTCCATGACCTTTGGACAGAACATTCTGACCAAATTATTCAGATTAAATGGCCAGTGCCTCTCAAGCCAATGCTGTGCCTAACAATAACAGGAGAGTCCAAGATGTCAGGGCACAGTCCAAGGCAGAGACCTCAGAGATCAGGTGCCCTCCCTGTGCCCCTCCCCCTGCTAAGTCTGGAAGGGTGCAACTCTTTATTATCTTTATAATCAGCTGTTGAAATAGTTCAGCAATTAGATTTCAACACTTAAGGTCTGTTGAGGCATGGAAACATGGCCATAGCAGGTTATTCTGTCATTTGGAATTAAAGCTCTAGATGCCATATTCTAAGAACAGGGTCAGGGTTGTATTAGGAGAAAAACTTCAGCATTTATGACAACAGAAACAAAGTTACAGGCCAGGAGAACAGAGAAAGACCAGGAGAAAAATGCTGCTCCATCACTCTTTTTTTTTTTTTAAAACAGTCATACATGCTTCCTAATGTGATGGGGCTGTTCATCTGGACATGTGAAGAAAGGATTTATCTTCTTTATAGGTTAGCTCTTTGATGGACCAAACAACAACAAAAAAAACTGCACATATGCAAATAATTCTGAATGAGAAACAAACCTCCTTTACCAAGCACAGGAATGAAGTAGAAAAGCCACTGGAATGCAATCTTTCAGCTAAAGGGGAAAATCCAGTAATAAAACATGCAGAGAGTTAACATTAATGTACAATAAAATGCCACAAAACCCAGAAGTTGGATAGACAGAGACACAAAACTGGATTCTTCTGAATGTGCCCCAAGAGAAAGTAGTGTTTCAACAGTTCTTTTAACGCTGAGGTTTAGCTGAAGGATGTCGGAGGGGGAACAAAGATTGTCCTGTCCAAAGTGTGAGCAGGAAAGGAAAACAGAAAAACAAAGTCAGTGGATCAGAAATGTAGATTTCAGTATAGAATTTAAAAATATGATCATCTCAATCATATTCTAAAAACACATCCTGTAACATTTATATACTATAAAGAAAGAAAAAAGGCTGAAAAACAAAACTGCAAAGAATCCTCTATGTGTTAAAACTGGCTTGTTGGTGACTACTAGGAACATTAAGAGTACAGTGTGAGGGTGCACAGTGCTGGCTCAGGGTATAGGAGGCCTGAGAGGTGAGGTCTGCACAAGGGAACCTCTTTGTTGACTCTCATTCTTCCCTATTAATAAAGAAGGTGAGAGAGCAAAAATAAAAACTGGGGTGCGCTGAGTAGAGGGAGGTTTAAGAAAAACCCAGAGAAATTAAAAAGCCTCAGAGAAATGAAGAAAGCCTAATTATTAGAGGACATTTATTTTACAGAATTCAGGTATACTGAATGACTTGGTGTTCCTCCAAAACTCAAGTCCATCATAACCAAGGCCAGTTCACTAATATCTCCTAAATGAAACTACTCTTGCAAGGAGTCATAAAGATAACCGAATTCTCCTCATGATAGATGAAGAAATAAATAACATTACTAGACATGAAAAAAGGAAAATATCCTTTAACAGAACTATAGTAATAACTTTAGGACATTAAATACTACATTCGAATAGAAGTTTTTATCACCCATTATAGCTTTTTGAATGTAACATATATTTAATAAAAACATAATAATAAAGTGAATACTCAGAGGTTTCTAACAGTCACCTTATTCTTTAGTGTTTCATTGATTTAAGTTACATAACACTTCACAAATGATACTGAGAAGGGAAATTTCCTGCCTTTATAAATATTCCCTGGGCATATTAACAATTTTATATTTTTAAAAATGATTATTATTCCATCACTGATTTTTTTTTCAAGTCCAACAGAGCCAGTGGGGATGCTCAGGTAAAGGTCAGAAGCCTAAAAGGGGAGAGGAGGCATAGATTTCTTCTTCCCTCTACTGGTGGAGGGGCCTGAGGGATGCTGGTCTGAGCCTGCGTCTGTCCATCTCCACACTTCCCTTCACTTTGTTCTGGGCAGACGATCAATATTGTACCAGAGATCGCAGCATAGCAAGAACCCATCTAAGAGTGGGGATGGTGGTGGTGGTGGTGGTGGTGATGACACAGTCAAAAAGGACAGGGAAGGGTGGCCTGTGTGGAATGTGCATTTCCTCCTCCTGGTAGGGTAAAGGGAGAAGGGAGGAAGGCTGTGTCAATAATCTCAGTCTAATCATTTTGGACAAACACTCAGTTTTCTAAAATTCTGTTTTTCCTATCTCTGTACCTGCTTTTAAATAGCATAGTTCTACTAGGAACAAAGTAGGCTGGCCAAGGATAAGTACTGTTAACCACCGCTAGGCAAATGCTGAATTCAATGTGTGCTTTAAGGTACAATATTTTTGTATTTTGCTGATGGCAGGAACATTCCAAAAGAGTAGGGCCTTTAAATCTGAGACAGATGCTGATGCTCTAAAGTCCAGTGGATAGGTACTCCGACCAAACCCAAATCCATCACTGTCGATCAATTCTGACTCATATAGGACAGAGTAGAACTGCCCCGTAGGGTTTCCAAGGCTATAATCTTTATGGAAGTAGACTGCCTCATCTTTTGCCCATGGAGCAACCAGTGGGTTCAAACTGCCTTTTCGGTTAGTGGCCACGTGCCTAACCGAATGTACCACTAAGGCTCCCTGTGGATAGGTGTAATGACTAAAAAGCTGGTAAATGGTACTTTTAACACATGTTGACATCGGCGAAGTCTGTTAGCATGTCTTGCTCTTGTAGGGCCCTTGCCAAAACTCTTCCCTCTAGTTGTGCAGTGCCTGTTTTTAATTGGGTGGTTCTCATTCCATGCACCCAACCCATACTACATTCCCTTGTTCAAAGATACTGTGCTTTGGAACTGAGCAGGTACTGGGCACATTTGCGTAATGTGATGTTAGGTAGCAACAGCTTCAGTAGGGATAAAGAAGGGAAGCACTGAATGTTAATGTTCACATAAAAAATCAGAACCTGCTTGCTAGTGTGGATAAAATGCATGATGTTTAGAAATGCTCTCAATATCTTTAAAATAAACCATTTTATCAGCACTGAAGAGATGATTTTTTTGGAAAACAGTATCTACATAAAAATAAAAACTTTGACTAGGTCACAGGAACATTTGTTACCTATCAATAAATGTAAATTTCACTTCTTTTTGTAAATCAGGTTTAAAAGAACCTCCAAAACCCAGCCTCTCACCCCACAAAACAGTAGAATCATGAACTACTTAACTGAAGAAGAAAAACCATCATGAGGATTCCCACTGACTAATGCAGAAGATCTATGGAACTGAGCTCTTTTCTTGCACTTTTTAACATGTGAAAGAACTGAAAGAGGAGGCTGCTCATGGGACAAGTAATGCTGCGTCCCACTCAACTCTTGGCTAGTTAAAAGAGAGGTATGGTGAACTGGGTACAAGAGACAGTTACTGTGTTGCAAATTACTGAGCTAAGGGGTTAACTCTGCAAAAAATGACGGAGTTATTCTGCCCAAGGGCCAATCCTGGATTTCTGACAGCTAATTAAGAAGGTGATAGAAGAGTCATGCTTTTTCTCCTTGAAGGTTAAGCAAATAAGAACTGTAATGGTTGTGGTTAATGAAAAAACTATCAAATTGTACTAAGTTGTTTGTTTCATTAAATATGTCTAAACATCATGTCATTAAATATAATATTCGTTAAGAGTACTATAAAGACCCCTGGTATTGCAGTGGTTAAAGTGGTCAGCTGCTAACCAAAAAGTCAGTGGTTCAAACCCACCAGCGGCTCCATGGGACAAAGATGTGGTAGTCTGCTTCCATAAGGATTTAGAGCCTTGGAAACCCTATGGGGTCACTGTGAGTCGGAACCAACTTGATGACAGTGGATTTAAAAGTACAACGCTTAAATTAATATAATTTTTTTAAGTTTAATTTTTTTAAAGGTAATTGAATTAAAAGTATATCAAGTTCTTTTCCCTTAAATCCAATTATAAATAAAGTTTAACTCTTTGTAGTATTAAATGTCAATAAAGCTGTAACTGAGAAACCTGGAGGCAATGAATCCTAAAGCAGGAAAAATGCCTACAAATGGGCTCCTGCATGCCCAACTCAAACATATTAGAGCTCAGTGAAAAAACTGATAAAATCTGACCAAGATCTGTAACTTAGTAGTATTGTTCTAGTGTTTCTTACTTTGGATAACTGAACTATATTTATATGTTAACATTAGGGAATTGGGTGAAGTGTATACAGGTTTGCTTTTTTTTGGTTTATTATGTCAATTAAAAAAAAAAACAAACAAACTCACTGCTGCTGAGTCAGATCCAACTCAAAGCGACCCCTCTTCAGGTTTTCTGAGGAAGTATCACTATGGAAGTAGACTGCCCAACCTTCCTTCCGAGGAGTGGCTGGTAGGTTTGAACCACCAACCTTCTGGTTAGCAGTCAAATGCCTTAGGCACTACGCCACCAGAGCTCCCTTATCGTTTATTATAATGTATTATTTAAATTTGTATATATGTGATAACTTGGTTAAGGAAAAACTTTTCAAAGGTATATTGATCGACTCAGCACAAAATCAGGTTAATAATTAGAATTTCTGAAAGGTTTTAGGAAAATAATACCCAAGTTTATTTACGCAATATGAAAAATCATGTATGTATTTGTTACCTGAGGTACACCAATTTTTCTGCAAGCTTCTAGGAAATTTTCCACATTTCGCCTGCATTTTGCCATTGTTAATTTAGGCTGCAATGAGGAAAGGAAAGAAGGAAAATGGTGTTATTAGCAGTTTTAGAAAAAGTTTGGCTAACTTTAAAAAAAACTCTTTCCAATTGCTTCTAAAATCCTAAGGCACTAGACCAGGGGTCAGCAAACTTTTCTTGAAAGACCATAAAATACACATTTTAGGCTTGAGGGCCAGATGATCTCTGTCGCAATTATTCAACTATGTTGTTAGAACTTTAAAGTAGCCACAGACAATACAGAAACAAATAGGTCCAATAAAACTCTATTTATAAAAAAAACAGGTGGCTGGCTTGTGGGCCATAGTTTGCTAATCCCTACTCCAGGTATTTAGCTTTGATTTTGTAATGCAAGTACTAAGGAAAGAAATGTGGAGGACGGAGAGAGTAATTTTCTAGTGTTTCTTTTTCCACTTTAAAGCAATATACACTATCTTTGGAGGATAGCAAGAAAACTAATTACAACTTCATCATTCGAATATAATCACAGTTAACACTTTGATTCATTTAGTTTTAATCTTTCTAAAAGAAGATATATTTTTAAAACCAATAACCTTTGCTCATAAATTAGCTATAGATGCATTTCAATGGCAACATTTAAATTTTGTTTCAAACATTTAAATTTTAAAAGTTTGAGTTAAAGAACATTTTCAAAAGGATGACATTTTCCCATAGGAAATTTCTTTTAATTCTTTTTTCTGAAAAGATCTCTGATGACCTAGTGGGTTATTGTGAGAAACAATATAAGAAAGAAATGCAAATCATATTTCCTAGAATGATTAACAAACTCAACTGGATCAATTTATTAGTTGGTTTCCGTTATGTTGAAGCATCACACATGGAAGCTACATGTTTGGAGGGTATCTGACCTAGAGTTTTTACAAGGGTAAGCAGATGGCCTGTGGCACCTCTAGAGAAGAAAAGCTACCTGGTAAATATCTAGGTTTTCTTCAGAGATGGACTTTAAGAATACTTTATCATGAGAAGAGGGAAAACAAAATAGAAAAATAATAATGGAAAGTAGTAATCGTTTTCAGATTTCAAGTTGAAAAAGTTTCAAAAGGGTCCAGAAAGAGGACATGAACTAGGTTTAGGTTTCTATGGATGGCACTTGCTCTTGCCTATGGCAACTTCTCTTTAACGGATATTTACTAAGTAAAACATAAACAAGAGAATTATAATCTACTTAATGGAAGAAGGAAAACAATCATGGGGATTCAGACTGGCTAATTCATAATGGAGCTGGGCTCTTTCTCTTCTACTTTATAACATGTAAAAGAGATGAAAGAGAAGGTTGCTCCTTGGCCAAGTGATGCTGTGCACCGCTCAATTCCTGGTTAGTTCAGGGAGATGTAAGGTGAACTGAGGCATAAGAGAAAAGTCACTGGGTCAAGGGTAACTGGTTTTGGAGAGTCACATTTCTATAATGGATAGCCTGCTCTGAATAAGACTTTTTTTTGAATAAGCAATTTTATGCAGGCTTTGGCAAAGAAAGTAATTGCAATAAAAGGATAACCTATAATGAAAGGAACAATAAATAAATGATTCATCCATTCTGGATATTTGAAATGATCCAAAGTTTTCAAGGGATCCTCCTTGATGCTATGATTCATTCATTGAGTTGTCAGATCATATTTACATGGATTTTGACACACTTCAGTAGTGCACCTCTATGAATGGGAACTTCACTACTTAACATCTATGCTTACTGAACAACCAAACAGCATTTTATCAAACATTCTTGATTTTCCCAAAATAACAAAAATGAATTTTAACCTAATAGTTGCAAATACTTAAAGGTGGAAAAACAAAATACCAAACTAGTTGCTGTCAAGTCGATTTCAACTCACAGCGACCTTATATGTACAACAGAATGAAACACTGCCTGGTCCTGTGTCATCCTCACAGTCCCGGCTATGTCTGAACTCACTGCTGCAGCCACTGTGTCAATTCACCTTTTTGAAGGTCGTCTTCTTTTTCACTGACCCTCTACCTCACCAAACATACTATCCTTCTCCAGGGACCGGTTTCTTCTGACAACATGACCGAAGTATGAAAGATGAAGTCTGGCCATTCTTGCCTCTAAGGAGCATTCTGGCTGCACCTCTTGCAAGACACATTTGTTTGTTCTTCTGGCAGTCCATGGTATATTCAATATTTTTGGTCAAAATAATAATTTAAAGGCATCAATTCTTCAGTCTTCCTTATTCATTGTCCAGCGTTTGCACGCAGATAAGATGACTGAATATACCATGGCTTAGCTCAGGCATGCCTTAGTCTTCAAAATAACATCTTTGCTCTTTAACATTTTAAAGAGGTCTTTTACAGATTTGCCTAATAAAATTTGTTGTTTGATTTCTTGACTACTGCTTCCACAGGCACTGACAGTGGATCCAAGTAAAACGAAGTTCTTGACAACTTCAATCTTTTCTCCATTTATCGTGATGTGCTTATTGGTCCAGTTGTGAAGATTTTTTATGTTCAGGTGTAATCCACACTGAAGGCTGTAGTCTTTGCTCTTCATCATTAAGTGCTTGGTGTCTTTGCTTTCAGCAAGCAAGGCTGTGTCATCTGCATATCACAGGTTGTTAATGAGTCTTCCTCCAATCCTGATGCTGCATTCTTCTTCATATAGTCCAGCTTCTTGGATTATTGCTCAGCATATAGACTGAATAAGTATGGTAAAAGGATAAAACCCTGATGCACACCTTTCCTGCTTTTAAACCATGCAGTATCTACTTGTTCTGTTCTAATGACTGCCCCTTGGTCAATGCATAGGTTCCTCATGAGCATAATTTACTGAAATTCTGGGAATTCCAGAGTTTCCGTTCTTTGCAATGTTATCCGTAATTTATTTGTTAGGATCCACACAGTCGAATGCCTTTGCTAGTCCATAAAACACAGGTAAACATCTTTCTGGTATTCTCTGCTTTCAGCCAAGATTCATCTGACAATGACATCCCTTGTTCCACAACCATCCTGAATCTAGCTTGAATTTCTGGCAGTTTCCTATCAATGTACTGCTGTATCCATTTCTGAATTATGTTCAGCAAAATTTTACTTCATCATTTCTTCCAGTAGCTTTAGAAAGTATGACTAGATCCTTCCTTTACTGGTGTTGCCAAACAGCATGTCAATTCCTATTCTTTTCACCATTGTGTTCAGAACCAAAACCAAGTCTTTTGAGTCTGGGAGCACAGTCGACTTTGGTACTGCTACAGTCCCTCTCTACCTCTTCTATTCAAAACTCTTCTGATGCCACTAAATACAAAGTAGCTATTTTCCTTAGAATCAAATGCATGACTCTTATTTTGGATATGCCAGATAGAAAAGGGCCATGTAAGACTCTGCTGAAAGCATTTGATGGCTAACCAGAAGGTTGGTGGTTCAAACCTACCAGCCACTCCTTGGAAGAAAGATTAGGCATTCTACTTCCGTAGAGATACCACCTCAGAAACCCAAAGGGTCACTTGAGTAGGGATTGACTTGACAGCAGTGTTTGTTTTATGTGTTTGAGGACTTCCCTAAGATTCATAAGTTCTTACAATTGTACAAAGACAGAAGGTCCTTCAGAGGGACACAGGAATTGCATCTGGAGCAGGAGCAAGATGGGAGTCCAGAAATGGCAATCTACAGGCCTAGGCACAAATGCAATTTGAATGAAGAATTTGAGTTATGAATACATTAATAAGTGACCAGAGAATGAGATGAGGGCAAAATCATTTGCAAGAGGCTAAACACTGCTGAATATGTTACTAATGCAGAGTATTCATTTAGGATCACCAAAAGAGGTGTCATGTAAGAATCAAATGCAATGTGGGAATCTTGATTATACCCTGGCTGTGTGTATGTATGTGTGTATACTAGTGGGAGCTGCTATAAAAGACATTCTTGGAAAACTGGGGAAGTTTGAATATAACTTGTGGTAGATGCTGGTGGTGCCTCACCCACGTCCTTTTACCTAGCATATGCATCCATCCTCAACCCTCCCCTCACTCCCTATTAGCTTCTAATGGTTCATAGTTGTCCTTTTCTTTGGTGAACCATCCTAGGCCTTACTCAGGAGGTTAATATCCTTATCCTTCCCTATAGCCTGTATAGGAGCTCTGGTAGCATAGTGGCTCAGGCACTTGACTGCTAACCAGAAGGATGGCAGTTCAAACCCACCAGCCACTCCTCAGAAGGAAGATGGGGCAATCTACTTCCGTAGTGATACTGCCTTGGAAACCCAAGGAGGGGTCGCTGTGAGTCGGGGCTGACTCGACGGCACATAACAACAACAACAACAACAATAGCCTGTATACAATAACTGACCAAATAGGGCTGAGCCCTTGTGCCTCAAGGTAGAGCAAATTCTGGTGCAGGTCACACTCCAGACTTCCCTCTGTCTACATCCTTCCTAAACTCCTTCCCCTGCCCTATAGTGCTTCCTTCCCTCCCTGTCTTTTGAGAGAACTCCTTCAATATGTCACAGGCACCCAAATCTCTATCTCAGGCTGTTTTTAGGAGAACTGACTGAAGACATAGACTGAATATTATATATTATGAAATTATTGCTATATCTCAATTATTACTACTATAAATAATAGTATCCTTATTTATAGGTCACACAGGTTGAAATACTTAGGGGTAAAGTATTATGATAACTTTTAAATGATACAGCCAAAATACACACACACATACAAATAGAGACAGATAAAACAAGAGTGGCAAAATGCAATAAATGTCAGAGCTAGGTAGAGGCTTTAAGAGTGGACACTGTATTATTTTTCAATGTTTCTGAAAGTTTGAAAACTTTCATAATAAAAGTTTGAAGGAAAACAAAAAGGTGTGTCAACCCAGTCTTCTGTTGCTTTTGTGGGTTGCCACCCTGATACTGACACCCAGATCTGGCTAGCAGTCCAAAGAAAACTTGCCAGTTGCTCTGAATGCATATTTTCTTCCATTTCCTCCCTGAGGCTGGTTACCAGGCCATGTCAGTTCCAGCTCTGAAATAATCTTCTTAGTCTCTCTCTTCTCCCCATGTTTCCTCCCATTGCCCTAATTCAGGCTGTTATCTTCCCCAGCCCAGACTAATGCAGCAGACTCTTTACTGGGTTTCTTTCCTCTAATGTTAACCACCTCAAATCATCTGTCACTTAGCAACCAGACCGATCATTTAAAATTCCTTATAATAGAGTTCCCAATGCTGCTTCTTCCTCAGGGATGTGTTCTGGGTCTGTATCCTGCTCCCTTGTTTCTATCTCTTTATCTTGCTTCTTTGTGTGGACTGTGATGGTCTGTTGTCTCCAAGACATCATGGCATTGTTGTATTTAGATCTCTGTTAACTGTTTGTGAAGAGCACCCAAAGGTGAGTCAGGCTCTTCTTGGTAGTTGTTTATCATTGGTCCAGTGGTGGAGAAGGAAGTGGTGGCTCTCACTCAGTACATAAAGCCGCAGGAGGTGTGGGTGTAGTTGTGTTGTATGGGACTGTTGCTGTCTTTCACTCAGTTGGACAAAAATAACAACTGAATAACCATCAAAAAAGTAAAAGCAAATGGACAAAGAATATACTGTGCAATCAAATAGGAACTAAAAAAAAGAAAAAAGGGAAAAAGAAGAAAAATAAATAAAAATAAAAACATACAATATCTGGGGAGAGGGCAATAAGAGAAAAAGGTAGAGAAGGAGAATAATTAAGAAAAAAATGGAAAAAATGCAAAAAGAATAAGGAACAGGGTTAACCATGAGAAAGAAAAAAAAATTGCAACCAGGAACAGGGAAAAGAAAAGAAGCTGAAAACTAGAACCTGGGAGGGGAAGAATAAAGAGTAATGGTAAAAAGGACAAAAGTAATAATAATAGTAGTAGTAGTAGTAGTAGTAGTTGTTGTTGTTAAGTGCCGTCGAGTCGTTTCTGACTCATAGCGACCCCATGCACAGAACGAAACACCGCCCGATCCCGCGCCAGCCCCACAATCCCCGCTATACTTGATCCCATCATCGCAGCCACCGTATCAATCCATCTTGTTGA
>NW_006921832.1:3609084-3627278 GCF_000298275.1 Orycteropus afer afer
TTAAACACCAGAGGCTCAGCCTCAAAACTCACGTCTACATGTCACCACAGTAGGACAAACCGACAGACAAGTTTGTCCTGCTGTTGGAGACTTCTCTTATCCCCCCCCACCTGGGTCCCTGTGGCTGACTGTTCCTCTGTTTGGCTTCCCATCTTTTAATCCCCTTTCTCCTGTTCTTCTGGCCTACTTCTTTGGGCGTCCCTGAGTTTCCCCTCCTCACCTAATCCCTTCGGCTGATTGCTCTTCTCTTTGGCTCCCTGGGTTTTACCCCTTTCTCCTGCTCTTCCGGCCTGCTACTCTGTGCTACGCCCGTGCTTACCTTGCTCCTGGAGACCCGGTCCCTCTCGGGAGGGTAACAAGGGAAAGTGTTCAGTGCTCTTCTCTTTTTTACTAATAGTAGTAGTAGTAGTTTTAAAACAAACCAATTAAAAAACAGAAAAAAGAAAAAAAAACATCGGGGCAGGGTACCCAGACTCCTTCCGAGCACACAGACTGGGATGGAATTCCTGCCTGCCCAGAAGATGGGTGGGAGTGAGAGATGGACGCATCTTTGTTCACCAAGAGGGTGTGGGGTAACAAGGGAAATGTTGCACCTTTCCAGTCATCTGGTCTGGAATGTCCTTGGGGTTATTGGCAAGTATAGCCTGTTTTTAAGTCCCTGGAATCTGGGAGAACACTGTCACTTTAAATATCCAAAATGGTCAAGCCACTCGTAAACAGTCAAAATGGCTGCACCCTCCGGACAGACAAAAGTTCACAGCTTAGCCGGCTGTCCTCCTCGCTGCTTTCCCTTTCATTCCCCAGAGCAGTCTACCATGCAGTCTCTGGCTAGCAGGGCTGATTTTAGGTTAATTCTTCTTAGGTCCAACCACCACTCTGCAATATCCAAGCTGTCTGCGCCATCAGGATGACTGCCAGACCACCTCTCCGTATGTTTCCTTTTTTGGTGTTTTCATGCAAATTCTTCTGCTAGTTGGAGTTTAGTCCACTTCTATATCCTTCCCTTCAAGGCTCAGGGGTCCAGGATTATCTTCTGTATCTGTGTTAATCGGTTTCCCTTTTCTTTGTTGAAGAGGGTCTGTGCAGTCTTCTGCCTATTCCGCCATCTTACCAGAACTCTCAGACTGATCATTTTAAAGTGTGATTACAATCATTCTTTCCATGTTTCCCTCATTGACTACAGTGAGATAAACTTCTAACTCCTTGACATGGTAATAAACAGCTCTTATAACACCTGCCTTACATTCTAGCTTCATCCCCTGCAATTTGCCCCCACACTCCATGCATGATCCCTTCTGAACAACTTAAGAATGTCATGATCTTTCCTAGCTTTTGAATCCAGGAATACTATGCTTGGAACGCCTTTCTCCTTCACTGTACTGCTAGCAAATTCCTACTCATGTGTCAAATATTAGTTTAAATTTTACCTCCTCTAGGAAGGCTTCCCTGAACTCTACACAAGCACTGGTGGTGCAGTACCTAAGGCATCTGAGTGCAAATGAAGGTTGGCAGTTCACATTCACCAGCCACTCTGTGGAAAGAAGATGGGGGAACCTACTTCCATGAAGATTTACTGCCTTGGAAACTCAACGGAGTTTGCTATGAGTTGGAATCAACTTGATGGCAGTGACTTTGGTTTTTTTTTTTTTTGGTTTGAGGACAGCTTCCCTTAACTCTCTAGGCAGAGTTAAGTGTTTTTTTTATTATATCACCATAGCTCACCTCTTAGACACTTGAAGATTTATCACACTGTTAGAATTTATTGTTATATGCTTGATCCCCCCTCCCCGACACACACAGTACAAGTGAGACTCAGGAAGGCAGGGACAAGACTCTATTCATATCTGTTTCCCTAGCACCTAGAACAATGCTGGTCACCATATTCAATAAATATCTAGGGAAATGCCAAACATTTTTTAGATTTATTAACTTACTACAGCTGGTGAGGGAACGTGAATGCTTGGGACTGATCGAGGCCGCACGTGATTGGCCAAATGGCAAAGGACAACACCATCAGTCAGAGCCGCTCCAAGATCACAAGGTAGAGATACCTTTAACCGGTACTCAATATGCTGTAAGAACAGGAGAACATGTAACATTAACCGAAAAGTGGGTGGCATATAGGACATAAGTTACAATGCAATATATTTAATTAGAAGTCAAGATAAAAATCAAGTAACTTAAGTACCACAATATCTGTTTTATCATTCTATCCTAAGTCAGTCAATAACTTAAGGAGATTCAATATATATATATGTATCACAGCCAGGCTACGTAATTTTCTGATAAAACACTGGATTCTCTTCCAATTCCAAATTAAGTAGCCAATAATTATCTATATGTATGGTATGTGTATGTATGTAATAATTTATAAATTATTGTAACTCTTGTAAGATTTCTTCACAATATGAGGAAGAAAAGGAAAAAAATTTTAAATGAGTACAACCAAGAATTGAGCTTTACAGAATAACTCGTCTAAATCAAATTCTTAGTTAATAGTTGAAAACAATTTCCTTATTAGCAAAATTTCATTTATATACATCACATTATGGAGTACACTGTTGTTGTTATGTGCCGTTGAGTCAGCCTCGACTCACAGCGACCCCTCCTTGGGTTTCCGAGGTGGTATCACTATGGAAGTAGATTGCCCAACCTTCCTTCTGAGGAGTGGCTGGTGGGTTTGAACCGCCAGCTTTCTGGTTAGCAGTCAAGTGCCTTAGGCACTATGCTACCAGAGCTCCCTATGGAGTACATAGTAGACACTTAATGATTCTACTGAAAATTAGTATCAAGTGAATAAGTGATTACAGGATCATGGACTGTATCACTAAAAAAGTGGGATTCAAAGGTAATGTGCACACCTTCCGTAGCTGATCTATTAATTCCAGCTCTTCTTCTCGCTGTCTTGAATTCTGTCTTGTTATAGAATCTGTAGAATCAGCAGTAGGTGCAGAAGATGACAGAAAGGGTGAAAAATGACCTAGAACAATATTGACATATATTAAGATGTACGTAAGTTGTATGTACATATGTACAAGTTCCTGATGTTTAACTTTAGTAGATAATGCAAATCGAATTCCATACTAATTCAGACTCCTACCAGCAGAGCGTCTATTTTTCTATTAAAAGTAGTTATTTAAAAGAACAAGGCTCCCTGATGCAGCCGTGGTTAAGCACTTGGCTGCTAACTGAAAGGTAGTGGTTTGAACCCACCTGCTGCTCCACAGGAGAAAGATGTGGTGTCTGCTTCTGTATAGACTATAGCCTTGGAAATCCTATGGGGTGGTTTTACTCTGTACTATAGGGTCACAATGAATCAAAATTGACTCGACAGCAGCAGGAAAAAAATATTTTAAAGAACCTGAAATGTATGTTTCCAATTTCAAGTAACTTCTCCTTTTGGGGCCAAGTAAATAATTTGTCTTATTAACTAAAAGAATGTGAGATTTTAAAAATTACTGATTCATTTATTGAAGTACAGAAAAAGCAGCTTCTATTAGCACAGAGAAATCAGGAAAAGAGTACATTTCAGAGAGAAGGAACACTCTAAAGCCTTGAAAGTATTCTGCCTGTTCATTCTCTTACCTGTGGTACTGAGAAATTTTCTAGTCACAACAAATTCAAAGATTTTCCTGCTTCAATGTCAGTGAAATCAAAGACAGAAGCAATGACTTTAAAGCTTCTGCCAAGAAGTCAGTTCAGGGTAGAATTCTAAAAGTATGTAAGAGTTGATGCCAGTGTTCGGTCTTCTTCCCGCCTTCTTAATCACTACTGTTGTCATTATTAGTTGCTGCTGAGTTGATTCTGACTCTTGTTTACTCCACATGGGCAGGGTAGAACAGTTGAGAGGGTTTTCAAGGCTGTCACCTTTCAGAAGCAATTTGCCAGGCCTTTCTTCCAAGGCACCTTTGGATAGGTTTAAACCACTAACCTTTTGGCTAGTTGTCAAGTGCTTCACCATATGCACCACTCAAGGACTACTTAATCACTACTACTTACCTTTATTTGCTTCTGCCCTGACAGCTGCTCGGAAAAGGAAGCTTTCAGGGCGTTGGGGCTGGTTTCTCTGGATAGCAGCAACAGGAAAGGAATATGCAGGGGAATGATGAACTAAACCAGCATGGAAAAGCAAAATAAGATTAAAGGAGATGGAAAGAAAATGAAATGTAATAGCAGATATGCTTGTCATGGAAGTTCAATAAAAAGCAAATGAAGAAAACATCAAATTAAACACGGCAATGATATAATATTAAAATTTTATTAATGCAAAGTATGGTACAGAAAAGTTAGCATGAAAGCAGGTAGGCTGGCTGCTTTTATATGTTTTAATTATCATGTTAGTTTTGGTTTACCAATAAAAGCAGAATGAATATTAATAGCTCTAATACTGTTTCTTACAAACCTATAATCCTGCTAGATCCTGCTCATTTGTCCTAACAAATGGCAAGTGGATGAACAAAGAACTGGTTTAAAAAATGGAAAATGTGCAGAAAGTTCCCACTTGTGTATCTAATTTCCCATCTCAGAAAAAGCAGCAGCAGCTATTTAAAAAGTTAACTATTAGGCATATCCTGATGAGGAACTATTAATCTTCATGTGGTTAATTGCACCTGTGTATGTATTACCTGTTTCTGCTGCAGATGAACTTGATGAGGCATTAGATCTGTCCTCAATCTACAGAGAAATAGATAAGTGATTATTACTCAAGAAAAGATACTTTTCAACATTGGGATTATAAAAGAAAAAACATGCAACTCTCCTTCAAATTAAATCTAGAAATGAGTATTTGGTGAATTTTTAAGTTTTTTTTTCCTCCCCTTAAAGCTAAACTTTTTACTTAACTGTGTAGAATGCAAGAAATTTTATGTAATAAATTCTATAAAGATAGTCTCATTATTAAACAGGCTGTCCTTAGACTGTGAAAAATGATCATCCTAAGGCAAAAAATTTTACTGGGAAATGTATAGGAAAGAGAACAAAATTTCATGTTTTAAGAAACAGTGATAGATGTTTCTTTTGTTTAGGCAAAAAGTGTTTAAGAAATGATTAAAAAAAAAACCACAATCTAGCCACTATCAAATTGACTCTGACTCATAGCCACACCCCTTGGGTTTCCAAGGCTGTAAATCTTTAGGGAAGCAGACTACCACATCTTTCTCCCACAGAACAGCTGGTGAGTTCGAACTGCCAACCTTTTTGTTAGCAGCCAAACACTTCACACCATTGTGCCATCAGGGCTCCTTACTTCAATCTAGGATACTAAAATAAATAGTTTAAATCATTCTGGGGTAATTAACTACATTCAGAAACTCTTGGAAAACTGAATAGAAAAAAGAAAGGTTAAGGAATAATCTCAGAAATTGACATGAACTCAATTTTTACCTAGTTAAGTAATAAAAGAAACAGAACTATGCCCAAATATACTGTATAACTGCTGTGAGGTAAATGAGATATCTAAAAGTAAAGAATCTTTTTAAACTAATCATTTGACAGTACAGCAGGTCTGATCAATAATTAGACTTGCCATCTATCTTAAATCTAGTAAAGTCATAGATTTAATTTCACATGATATTCATAATAAAACTAGAAAAATGCGGTCTGGATTATACTTTTTGGCACAGTCAAAATAGGTTTTTCTCAACTAGGATTCTGGGATAGAATAAGCCCCAAAGCCCCAAGATATCCATTGAGTGTTATGAATTAACTTCTGTCTTATGCATCTAGCACAACACTAATTAGGTACCTTCCCTGAGATTTTGAAAAATTTTGAATTTTGAAAAAAGTTCTACAAATTTCCTATATTGTTATTTATATAATAGGAACCCAACTGAAGAAGGAACAAGGTAAACATAAAAGAGAATTACAGATACAAGTTTTATCAAGACTCATATATACAGTACATCTTCAACAATGATTAGAGAAAAGGTTTATCAGGTTTACAGACGCTATAGATTGGGAGTCAGCATTTAGAAGGACATGATGCAAGAATCTGAAAGTATCCTGGTAAACTGGAGAAGCAAAAATGTTCAAAAAACAAAATTAAATATTCATAAAAAAACAAAAGATACAACATATGTGGAAATTAATGAAGACTTAGGAGTATGACTGAAACATCTGAGAAGTACCAAAAACTCACCAAGCTCATGGCCACTGAGTCGACCCCAACTCATAGCGACCCACTTTGACTTTCTGAGACAGTAAATCTTTACGGAAGTAGACTGCCCATCTTCTTTCCGTGAAGTGGCTAGTGGGTTTGAACCACCAACCTTCTGGTTAGCAGTCAAATGTCTCAGACATCATGCCACTACAGCGGATATTAAATGAGTATCAAAACTGAAAAAGTCAACCTAGTAACGGTAAGAGTAAGGCAGTGAAAAATCCTTTATTTCATGCTCAGCACCAGGCAGGATCTAATGATGGATATATTTCTAGTTTGGTACTATTAGTGGAAAACAGAGAACTTGTGAAAGTTCATAATGATTAACAGGCTGTAAAAGACATGTAAAAGGATCTGTGTTTATTCAGGAAAAAGAGAAGACAAGGGTGACACAGTAATAGTTTATATTTATAAAAAGATCGTAAAGTAACTAGAAAATTTCCACTTTGGAAAGAAAAAGAAAAAGCAGCATAAACCACAGCAGGCAGGACAGATAGAAGTTGCCAGTGAGGGTTATTAATTGCTATGTATCATAAGTTAACAAATACAGAATTACCATCTCTACATATCTTTCAAAAAGAAAATACTGTTGTTGTTGTTAGGTGCTGTCAAGTCAGCTCCGACTCATTGCAACCCTGGGTATAACAGAATGAAACACTGCCTGGTCCTGTGCCAGCTCCACAATCCTTGTTACACCTGAGCCCGTTGTTGCATCAACTGTGTCAATCCATCTCATTAAGGGCCTTCCCCTTTTTGGTTGACCCTTCACTTTATAGGTTCTTAATTTTCAGAGTTAGATATCATTTTTCTAGAAGGTGGAATTTATCATCTCTTGACACTGCCACTGATATAAAGCAGGGGTTGGCAAATTTTTTCTTAAGGCCAGATAATAAGCATTGTAGGCTTGTTGGCTGTATGTTCTCTGTTAAAACTATTCCAACTCTGCCATTCAGTGTGAAAGCAACCAAAACCAATACATAAACAAATGGAAGTAACTGTGTACTAATAAAACATTATTTACAAGAACTGGTGGCCCTGAGGCCTTGGTTGCCAACTCCCGCTATAAAGGGTTTTAGCAGTGACAGTTTTGAGGAATGGGGCTCAAATTATTTTGCATGGGACCTTAGACAACAGTTAAAATTTGATATATATTTTAACCAAAATAAAATAACAATTCATGACAGAAAAAGAAAAGAAACTGGTAAAGAAATTTAGGATTACATTTCAAATACAATCTGAGTACAAAGAATTAACTGTGTATCTGTAGCACAGTTTAATTGTCAAAACCACAGCATGGTAAAATAGTCAAAATTTTCAAGTGAAATCAAGGTTAACTAACTCAAATAGTTTAATAAGTTTAGGTGTATTCATGCAATCCTAGATTTCAGATTGTTGGGCTAATCCACTGGAAAACTGAAGATCTTCCCTGCATATCCTCCCTCCCAAAATTTCCTAGTAAATTACAATAATAACAAGAGATACCTTAAAAGGCATGAAGGCAGAAGAATGAGGCAGGGTGGTAGCACAACCCACTTGATTCAACCCTGACAGCAACTAAATTTCAAAAGAGGAAGAGAAGAAACAGAAAGCAGCATTTACGTTATCAAAATGTCACACAGGCAGATCTGGTCAGTGAAATTAGAAAAGGAAAGGCCATTGACAACAGTCAAATAGTTTACTAAGATATTGACAGGGAAACACATGATTTGTAAGACCGTTTTTTCCACCCATGTATTTCAAGATATACACAATACTTCATACTTCATTAATCAAGAAGTAAGAGGCATGATTTACTAATAACGATTTTCTACCATTTATGCAGAAAAAAAAAAGAGAACATTTTTAAGCAAAATGCCTTTAGAAACTGTCCTGTGCTGTTCTTATGATGGGAGGAGGAGGGGAGAAACAAATCCAGTCTAGGAGCTAATTTTAACTGAGCAGAACTACCATGTATAAAAATAGTTTTTCAGTATGAATCCAAATTAGATTTATTACAATTCAATTTTATGTCTCTGATGTGAGAAAACAAGACCTGAAAATTCTGCATCAAACCCTGAGACCGTACCAGCGTTTCACTGCAGCCTCCATGAAAGTTTAGATGACCTTTATAAGAGGGCAAGGGGAATTTCCCTTTCTGAATCTTTTACATTCTCATCAATCACCATACAATCAACTAGTTAATCTCAGAAAGGGTTTCTCTTAGAGCACTTCCCAACACTTACACACATGCTTTTGCAACTTATATCAACTTACCAGCAAAGAATTCTAAGAAAATGGTTAAGTCAGAGATATTAAGTATCAGAATCTATTGTACAGAATCTTTATTACAGGTAAGAGCAGCATAAAATATGACTTTTAAACTTTGGTGGGGTGTAGAAATCAGAAAAGACAGGAGTTTAAGGGTATGTGGTGGATAAGATTTTACCTGTTAAAACAACAAAAATTCTAAAAGCTAAAAAATATTAAAGACTTTATAAGTAATTAAAAAAAATTAAAACTAGGATCACAAATTCCAGAATCATGGAATAAATTGTCAAGACCACTTCTTCATATAGAAAAAAGGTACGCAGACAGTCAATAAATACAGCTGCATTTTTAATGAGCAGGTAGCAGTATCTTTTTTTCCTTGATAAAAAGCATTTATAACAATGTACAGTAATTGCTAAGGAAATTACTACAACATAAGCTACTTTAAGGCAGAAAAGCAAATGAAGAAATAAATGTGGTATTAAAAAAAACAAGACTATCACAACTGACCAATCCCTACAACAGTAACAGACTATATATGCTTTACCTATTTAGATTTCCTGGGCCTCCTTAATCAATGTACTAGACTTACTGCCATTGTCAACACAAAAAAGCTCAAAGCCATTAAGCCATTAAGCCATTAAGGTAAAGGAAAAAAGGCATGGAGGGAAGAAGTGAAATGAACCTAGGTACTCTTATATAAAATATAGATGAAATCAACATGAGTTTGAAGGGAGGGCCTTAGATGATGATGTTGCTGTTCTTAGGTACCATCGAATTGGTTTCAACTCATAGTGACCCTATGCACAATAGGATGAAATATTGCCCGGTCTCGCACCATCCTTAAAATCATTGCTATGTTTGAGCCCACTGTTGCAGCCACTGTGCAAATCCATCTTGTTGAAGGTCTTCCCCTTTTTTGTTGACCCTCTACATTACCTAGCACCCTTCTCCAGGGCCTGGTCTCTTCTGACAACATGACCAAAGTATGTGAGACATAGTCTGGCCATTCTCATTTCCAAGGAGCATTCTTACTGCACTTCGTCCAGGACAGATTTGTTTGTTCTTCTGGCACTCTGTGGTACTCTCAGTATTCTTCCCCCAACATCACAACTCAAAAGCATCAATTCTTTGGTCTTTATTCACTGTCCAGCTTTCACATGAATATGAGGCAACTGAAAATACCATGGCTTGGGTTAGGTGCACCTTAGTCTTCAAAGAGACATCTTTGCTCTTCAGCACTTGAAAGAGGTCTTCTGCAGCAGATTTGCCCAGTGCAACATGTTGTCTGATTTCCTGACTGCTGCTTCCATGGGTGTTGATTGTGGAACCAAATAATATGAAGTCTTTGACAATATCAGTCTTTTTTCCATTTATCATGATGTTGGTTTATTGGTCCAGTTGTGATGATCTGTGTTTTACGTTGAGGTGTAATCCATATTGAAGGCTGCAGTCTTTGATTCATCACTAAGTGCTTCAAGTTCTCTTGCTTGCGGTAAGCAAGGTTGTGTCATCTGCGTATCACAGGTTGTTAATGAGTCTTCTTCCAATCCTGATGCCCCATTCGTCTTCACAGAGCCCAACTTCTTGATTTGCTCAGCATATAGATTGAATAAGTGTGGAGAAAGGATACAACCCTGACACACTCCCTTCTTGATTTGCTCAGCATACAGATTGAGTAGGTATGGTGAAAAGATATAACCCTGATACATCCCTTACTGATTTTAAACCATGCAGTAACACCTTCTTCATTTGAACCACTTGGTCTGTGTTCAGGTTCCTCATGAGAACAAAAAGTCTTCTGGAATTTTCATTCTTCACAATGTTATCCATAATTTGTTATGATCCACAAAGTAGAATGCCTTTGCATAGTCAATGACACACAGGTGAACATCTTCCTGGTATCCTTTGCTTTCAGCCAAGATCCATTTGACATCAGCAATGATATCCCTCCTTCCATGCCACAAAAAGACCATGGGGATGGCGTCTTCCAACCTCCTCTAACTTCACAAGGGGGATTTGGAATTACCATAAGCAGCCTCAGCCCAAGGCTGATTTCTATGAAGTGGAGGTCAGATATGCCACCCCCCCAATCTTTTTACCAATTCTGAAACCAATCATTCCCCCCACAGCACTCTCTACTTCTCTGCTGGGTTCAATAACTCTTTTTCAATGGCCACACAGAACTCACAGACAATATTCACGATTATACGGTTCATTAGGGAAGTAACAAGCTACAATTCAGGTTCAGGAACGCTCAGGATACAATTGTCAATCAGGACAGATTTCCCTTTGCCCTGCCCACAAGCATGCCTCTCTTTGGCCCTCGGCCTGACCTCTGCCCTGCGCAGACAAGTGTTACAAAGCTCTTTTAGCTCTGCCAATAGGAGCAGCTGACTCCACCAGCAAGCTTCCTGACTGAGGCACTCAAGATCATCACTCTGTGGCCTGGCAAGCCCACTGCTCTGTCCCAGGTGGGTCTCTTGGTTCTGCTGTGTCTACTGCCTCCATCTCTCTGCTGTCTCTGCCAAGGAGGTCCAGCTCAAGGATCTCAGGTCCAAGGATGTGCTCCACTATTGGTTCTTTCTTGATGGCAGTGAGATCCCCCTTTCTAACTATGAGATGGCTCATTTTAAGTCTAAGTGAGTGGGATGGCAAAACTCACCAATCCCCACATTAGGATGCCATACACCTTATTTGCATGGTCCCATCCCCACAAGAGTGCCATGTACCTTATTCACATTATTAGCAAGCTATCCAATCCCATGGATGGACCACAAGCACCTTACATTTGCACCTCGTTGTCTGTGGGGAGTCACAAAGACCATGGATAGAAGAGCCACTTTAAGCAATTCACTGCAACACACATACCTTCTTCAGAATCTGGCTTGAATTTCTGGCAATTCTCTGTCAATGTACTGCTGCAATCACTGTTGAGTTGTGTGCAGAAAAATTTTACTTATGTGTAATATTAGTGATATTGTTCAATAATTTCTGCATTCTGTTGGCTCATTTTTCTTTGGAATGCGCACAAATATGGATCCTATCCACCTGGTTGGCCAGGTAGCTGTCTTCCAAATTTCCTAGCACAGAAGAGTGACAGCCCCCAGTGCTACATCTGTTTGCTGAAACATCTCAAAGAGTATCCCACCAACTCCTACAGCCTTGCCTTTTGCCAATTCTTTCAGTGTAGCATGGACTACTTCCTTCAATACCCTTAGTCCATGATCATATGCTACCTCATGAAATGGAAGAATGTGGACTAATTCCTTTTGGTACAATGACTGTGTATTCCTTCCATCTTCTTTTGATACTTCCTGTGTCATTCAATATTTTGCCTATAGAATCCTTCAATATTGTAACTCAAGGCTTGAATTTTTTCTTCAGTTCTTTCAGCTTGAGAAATGTTGAGAATATTCTTCCACTTTAATTTTCCAACTTCAGGTCTTTGCACATGTCCTTATAATACTTTGTTTTGTCTTCTTGAGCTGCCCTTTGAAATCTTCCCTTCAGCTCTTTTACCTCATCATTTCTTCCATAGTCTCAGCTACTCTCCATTCAAGAGCAGATTTCAGAGTCTCTTCTGACATTCATTTTGTTTTTTTCTTCCTTTCCTGTCTTAATGACTTTTTGCTTTCTTCATGTATGATGTTCTTGATGTCATTTCACAACTCATTTGGTCTTCAGTCACTGGTATTCAGTACATTAAATCTATTCCTTAAAAGGTCTCTAAATTCAGCTGGCTTACAGTTAAGGTCATATTTTGGCTCTCGAGGACTTGTTTTAATTTTCTTTAACTTCAACTTAATGACGTGCATATGAGCAATTGATGCTCTGCTCCACAGTCAGCCCTTGGCTTTGCTCTGCCTGATGATTCTGAGCTTTCCATTATCTATTTCCACAGATGTGGTCAATTTGATTCCCGTGTATTCTATCTGGCAAGGTCCATGGTGAGGTCACTGTTTTTGTTGTTGAAAAAAGGTATCTGCAATGAGTAAGTTGTTAGTTGTGCAAAATTCTATCATGTGGTCTCTGGTGTCTATAACCAATGCCATTTTCCACCTACTGATCTTTCTTTGTTTCCATCTTCCACATTCCAATCACTAATAATTATCAGGGAGCTCTAGTGGCGTAGTGCCTAAGGCATCTGACTGCTAACCAGAAGACTGGCAGTTCAAACTCACCAGGCACTCCTTGGAAGGAAGACTGGGCAATATACTTCTGCAGAGACACCACCTTGGAAACCCAAGGAAGGGTACATTATGACTGCATGTTTGCTCAATTTCAGACTGCAGAAGTTGGCAAAAAATATTCAATTTCTTCATCTGTGGCTTTAGTGGTTGGTATGTAAATTTGAGTAAGACTAGTATTAATTGGTCATCCCTGTAAGTGTGCGGATATCATGCTGTCATCAACAGCACTGAATTTCAGGATAGATCTTGAAATGTTCTTTTTGATGATGAATGCCACACCATTTCTCTTTAGTATGCCACTCCCAGCATAGTAGAACATATGATTTTCTGATTCAAAATGGCTAATACCAGTCCATTTCAGCTAATGCCTAGGATAATAGATCTTCATGTGTTTCATTTCATTTTTAACAACTCCCTGTTTCCTAGATTCATACTCCATATTTTCCACATTTTGATTATTAATGGCTGTGCACACGTTTCTTCTCATTTTGAGTTGTGCCACATCAGCAAATGAGGGTCCCAAAAGCATTACTCTAACCATGTCATGAAGATTGACTCTACTTTGAGGAGGTAGCTCTTCCTTACGTATATTTTTGAATGCCTTCCAACCTGAGGGGCTCATCTTCCGGCATTGTATCAGACAATGTGTCTCTGCTATCCATAAAGTTTTCAGTGGCCATTTTTTCAGAAGTAGACCTGGCAACATTTTTCTTCTTAGTGTGTCTTAGTCTGGAAACTCCACTTAAACCTGCCCTCCACTGGTAACCCTGCTGGTATATGAAATACTGGTGGCATAGCTTCCAGCATCACAGCAACACGCAAGCCACCACAGTAGGATAAACATGACTGACAAGCGATGAAGAGGTTGTTAGTACGACTGACATTAAATGTTAATAATACTTCAAATCCTAAATTGCAAGGTCTTTTAATCAAATTCAGTACTTACCTCACTGACCTTGTTTTGGTTACCTAGTGCCGCTCTGACAGGAATATACCACAAACGGGATGGCTTACCAAACAGGAGTTTATTCTCTTACAATTTTGGAGGCTTTAAGTTTGAGTTCAAAGTGCCAGGCTCTAGGGGTTGGGTGAAAGCCCCTCAACCTTGGGCTTCAGCTCTGCCACCTGCTTCTGGCCCACTGAAGCTGAAGGCTTTCTTCACTCAGACAGCTGCTGGCTGCTGAGGCTGACAAGCCCAAGGCTGACAAATAAAAAGGCACAGTCCTGATGTTACTAAACAACATGGCAGGCCACTAATTAAAGTCCAGGTGAAGTCCCAAGATGATCAGCAGGGCATGGCAGGCTGTTGAACAATGACTTGGGTACATGCAGGGTTCAAGCATGCCAAAAGACTAGAGACTAATCCCAAAGCTTCTCCTTATATACGGGAAGCAGACCATATCCCTAAAGCAGCTACTCAGCTGCTCGTGGCAGACTCCAGCATGGAGTTGACTGCCAGTCTCATCATGGGCAATAACTACATCCAGCTGCCCAGCCATTCAACCAGGCCTAGCCAAGTTGACAAGAACCTTAACTACCAGAGACTTCTTCATCACAAACCAATTTATGAGCATTTACTAGATGCACAGCACATGTGTTCACTAAGGAACTACCGAGTACCTGATGTATCCCAGAAACTATGGTAGGGACTGGGTATACAAAGGTAAATACAACAGATAATATCCCTGGGCCCATGAAGCTTACAGTTCAGTAGTCTAACAGGGGAAAGATATGAAACAATAAACATTCAAATAAAAATACTATAAAGACAAAAATAACAATAAAGACATAAATTTGATTTTGGGGGCAGAGTTTGAAGAAAGGCCATTTTAAAGACCTAATAAGTAGGAACAAACCAAGATGTATATGCAGGGAGGAAGAGCTATCTCACAGAAGGAGCAGCATTTGCAAAGGTCCTGAGGTAGGAAAACCAATTGCAATTGAGTCGATTCTGACTTAAGGTGACCTGGTGTATGTCAGAGAACAACTGTGCTCCATAAGGTTTTATTTATATATTACTATTCTAACTTTTACTGTAACCTGGGTGAAATTTTACAAATTTGTTTTATATTCAACAGTTCTTACACATTATGTTTAGTGACACTGGTTACATTCCTCACAGCTTAACAGCTCCCCTCCCACTTCCTTCCTGTGGTTACCCTTTCCTTGTGTCCTTCTTGCCTACGCATTCTTGTTTCCCTATATTTCTCCCTGTGCAAATATTGCCCTTCTGATATCCCATGGTTCACTGTTCTAAGGAGTGCATCTCCCTGGTGTAGGTGTTCAGCTTGTAGGCCTGCCTATTATTTGGCTGAGGGTTAAGACAAGGGAGTGAGTTCAAATCCAGACCTGAAGGGTGACTAGGGGTCATAGTCTTGGGGGTTTCACTAGTCCCTATCAAACCAGTAAGCCTGGTCTTTTTTTTATCATTTTGAGTTTTGTTTCACACTTTTCTCCCACTCTATTCAGTGTCTCCAATTTTGATCCTTTTCCAAGTAGTTGGTTGGCATTTGTTGCCAGACATCATCTAGTTCCTCTGGTCTCACAGAGTCATATAGACTGAGGTTCTCATGGTCCATTAGTCCACTAGATTAACTCTTTGCATGTGTCTTTGATTTTCTTCACTCGTCTTTGCTCTGGAAGAGGAGAAACCAATAGTTGCATAAGATTTTATTAGCTGATGTTTTGAAATTAGATTGCTAGACCTTTCAAGAGTTCACCATATTTGTAGAACTAAAAAAACAATAGCATAGCATGAGTCCAGAGATGAGACTGTTGAAGCAGACAGTAGCCAAAACATGTAGGAGCATGTGTACCATGTTAAGAAGTTTAGACTATCTTTTAAAAGTAATATGAAGCCTTCTTATGGGTAGGCAGGGGGGAATGTGCCTATGACCATGTATAGAGTTGGCAGACGATATTTCAATTTATTTATTTTCATTTTTGCAGTGTAGCCTCCCCTCCCCTCCCACCCTGGAGACCAATAAAGTAAGTTTCTTTCCATATATAAATCTTTCCTTAACTTTTTACAATAATGAACTAATACAGTATTTGTCCTTTGTGATTGACTTATTTCACTCAGCATATTGTCCTCCAAGTTCACCCAAGTTATGTGGTGTTTTGCAGATTCTACATCATTCTTTAGTGTTGCATAGTGTTCTATCGTGTCTATGTACCATAGTTTGGTTTTCCATTCTTCTGTTGATAGGCACCGAGGTGGTTTCCATCTTTTTGTTACTGTAAATAGTGCTGTGATGAACATGAGTGTGCATGTATCTGTTCTTTTCCTAGCTCTCACTTCTTTAGGATATATATCTACTCATGGGATTACTAGATCAAATGGTTTGTTTGCATCTCTTTGCTATAGTGAATTGTAGTGCGATGAACATGTCTGTACACATGTCTATTCATGTCTTGTATCTCACCTCTATAGGATATATTCCTAAGTAGTGGAATTGCTGGATCAAATGGTATTTCTAACTTTTTAAGGAATTGCCATACTGCTTTCCATAGTGGCTATATCATTTTACAGGCCCACCAGCATGACAGTCCCAATCTCTCCACACCCTTGGCAGCATTTGTTATTTTCTGTCTAGTTGAACTTTGCTAATAGTGCTGGGGCCAAATGGTGTTTCATTGTTGTTCTGATTTGCTTCTCTCTAATGGCTAATGATTGTGAACATTTCTTCAAGTGTTTGTTGGCCGCCTGAATATCCTATCTGATGAAGTGTCTATTCATGTCTTCTCCCCAGTTTTCAATTGGATTGTTTGTCTCACTAGTGTTGAGGTGTTGGAGTTTTCTATAAATTTTAGAGGTAAGTCCCTTGTCAGATATGTCATTGCCAAATATTTTTCCCCAATCTGTAGGTTCTCTTTTTACTCTTTTGAAGAAGTTTCTTGAAACACATAAAAATTTAATTTTTAGAAGGTCCTGTTCATCCAGTTTATCTTCTGCTGTTTTTGCCTGACAGTCTATTTATGCCATAAATTAGGGCCCTTAAATTTGCCCCTATTTTTTCCTTGAGGAACTTTATGCTTTTAGGTTTCACATTTAAGTCTTCGATCCATCTAGTTTTTGTATATGGTGTGAAGTACAGATCTTGTTTTTCTGCCAGTGGATTTCTGCCAGCACCATTTGTTAAAGAGGCCATCTCTTCCCCATTTAATGGATTTTAGCCCTATCTCAAAAATCAGCTGAAAATAGTTCGATGGATCTATTTCTGGGTTCTCAATTCTGTCCTGTGTCTGGTCTGTATCCATGTCTGCTCTGTGGCTGTCACTGTACCAATAACAGGCTGTTTTGACTACTGTGGCTATATAGTAGGTTTTGAGATCTGGAAGTGTAAGACCTCCTAGTTTGCTCTTCTTCAACAGTGCTTATCCAAGGTCTCTTTCCTTTCCATATAAAGTTAGTTATTGGTTTTCCCATATCCTTAAAGAATGTTGATGGGATCTGGATTGGGATTGCATTGAATGTATAGATTACTTTGGACACTACTGACATTTTCATGATGTCCAATCTTCCTATCCAGAAGCATGGTATCTTCTTCTATTTATGTAGATCCCTTATGGTTTCCTGAAGTAGTGTTTTGTAGTTTTCTTCGTACAGGTCTTCGTGTCCCTATTTTAAACCAAACTCACTGCCGTTGAGTCAGATCCAACTCATAGTGACCTTTCCTTGGGTTTCTGAAGCTGAATCACTATGGAAGTAGACTGCCCAACCTTCCTTCCCTAGTGAGATTTATTCTCAAGTATTTTATTTTGTTGGTAGCTACTGATTTCCTTTTCAGTAATCTTTTTGCTGGTGTAAGGGAATCCAACTGATTTTTGTATGTTGACCTTGTATCCTGCCACTACGCTAAATTTCTCAATTAGTTCCAGTAGTATTTTTGCCGAGTCTCTTGGGTTTTCTCTATATAGGATCATATCATCAGCAAACAGGGATAGTTTGACTTCTTCCTTACCAATATGGATGCCTTTGATTTCCCTTTCTTGCCTTATGGCCTTGGCCAGGAATTCCAAGACATTGTTGAATAGAAGTGGTGATAGAGGACATCTAGTTCCTGTCTACAAAGGGAATGTTTTCAGTCTCTCTCCATTGAGAATAATGTTGGCTGGTGGTTTTGCATATACGACCTTTATTATGCTGACAAATTTCCCTTCTATTCCTATTTTTCTGAGGGTTTTTTTTTTTTTAATCAGGAATGGGTGTTGTATTTTATCAAATGCCTTTTCTGTATTGATTGATATGATTATGTGGTTCTTTTCCTTTATTTTATTTATGTAATGGATTACACTGATTATTTTTCTAATGTGGAACCATCTTTGTATACCTAGTATGAACCTCACTTGGTCATAATGTATTATTTTTTTAGATATGTTGTTGGAGTCTCCTGGCTAGGATTTTGTTGAAGATTTCTGCATCTATATTCATGAGGGATATTATCTGTAGTTTTCCTTTTTAGGGATGTCTTTGTCTGGTTTTGGTATCAAGGTTATGCTTGCTTCATAAAATGAATTTGGGAGGTGTGTTAGATTGGGTTCTCTAGAGAAACACAAAAACCAGCAAAGTATATATATATATATATATATATATA
>NW_006921832.1:3627754-3650618 GCF_000298275.1 Orycteropus afer afer
TGGATATACTGGAAGCAGGCCACACCCCTAGGGAAACTCACCTTGGGCAGACTGGCCACTCAGAACACAGTCATCCGAACCCATCATGGGAACAACCACACAGAACTGGGGTCCAGCCAAGTTGACACACAGCTCCAACTATCACAGGAGGGTTCCATCCTTTTCTATGTTCTGGAATAGTTTGAGCAGCACTGGTGTCAATTCTTCTTTGAACATTTGTTAGAATTCTCCAGGAAAACTGTCTGGGCCAGGGCTTTTTTTTGTTGGTAATTTTTTTATGACTTAACTGAATTTCTTCTTTTGTTACGAGTCCGTTCAACTTTTCCACCTCAGTCTGTGTTAGTTAGTAAGTAGTATGGTAAGTAGTTTAGGTAAGTAGTATGTTTCCAGAAATCTGTCCATTTCTTCTCGGTTTTCAAATTACAGTTCTTTATAGTATACTGATACTATCCTTTTAATTTCTGTTGGTTCTGTTGTGACGTCGCCCAATTAGTTTCTTATTCCTGTTATTTGTATTCTGGCAGATGGTGTTTCTACAAGTGTATTTGTATGTGCTGTATGAATGTCTGGTTGTATAGCAGAGCTTCTTGGCTACAGCCAGGTAACTTGAGGGAGCAAGTTGTCGGACCTGCGGGCTTGGGACCATGGTCACAGGGGAAAGCCAACTCAACTGGCACAACATATTACACAAAAACACTGTTCTACATCCTACTTTGGTGAGTAGCGACTTGGGTCTTAAAAGCTTGCAAGGAGCCATCTAGATGCAATAATGGGTCTCTCCTCATCCACAGCAAAGAAGAATGAAGAAAAGCAAAGATGCATGGAAACAGTTAGTTCAAGGGACTAGTAGACCATGAGACCAGAAGAACTAGATGGTACCTGGCTACCACTGTCAAACACCTGGAGGAAGATTGGTGCAGGAGATCCTGAATAAGAGTGGGAGATGTGGAACAAAACTCAAAATCATGAAAAAAAAATACCAGGTTTTCTGGTCTGATAGAGCCTGGTAGGACCCCTCAGACTATGGTCCCTAGTTACTCTTCAGGTTTGGAAATGAACTCACTCCTGTGGCTTCCAGCCAAACAACAGACAGGTATATGTTGTTGTTGCTATGTGCCATTGAGTCATCTCTGACTCACAGTGACTATTCCTTGGGTTTCCGAGGCAGTATCACTATGGAAATAGATTGCCCAACCTTCCTTCTGAGAAGTGGCTGGTGGGTTTGAACTGCCAGCCTTCTGGTTAGCAGTCAAGTGCCCTAGGTACTATCCCACCAGAGCTCCCACAGACAGGTATGTAGGGTGAACATTTACATCAGGTAGATACACTCTTTGGAGTGATCAACTGATCAATTGTGGGATAATAGGAGGGCAATGTTTGCACAGTCAGATAGGTCAGGGGGGTGGTAGTGCACGGGAGGGAAGACACAGGGAAGAGGTAACCACAGAGAGGAAGTGTTTATTATACTGTTGGGAATTGCAGTCAAATGTCATCAAACAAAATGTATATGAACTGCTATATGGAAAATGAATTTGCTTTGTCAACTTTCACCCAAATCACAATAAAAATTTAAAAAAAAAAGTAATATGAAGCCTTTGAAGGCAGTTTTAAGCTGGTCACAAGTAAGATTTAAAATATAACTCAAAAGATGGTTGTTGGATACTATTTGGCATACAAAGAAATGTGAGACATGATTCTTGCCTTTGAACGCCATCTAATTTAGATCAGACATATATAATGATAACTAAAATACAAGTGGGTCTTGTTTCTCTCGTGCTGCTACAAAAGACATACTACAAGTGGATGGCTTAAAGGCACAGGAATTTATTTTCTTAAGTTTAGGAGGCTAGAAGTCTGATTTCAAATGCTGGCTCCAGGGGCTGGGAGAAGAGCCCTTGATCTTGGGCTTCAGCTCTGCCTCCTGTTTCAGGCCCACTAGAGCTGGAGGCTTTTTCTGACTCATGCAGCTGCTGGCTGCTGAGGCTGATGAACCCAAGCGTGACAAGTAAATGGCAGCATCCCAAGATTAGCAGACAACACAGCAGCCACTGAGATGAAGACTCAGCCAAATGCAGGATTCAGATGTGCCAAAAGCTTTCTCAAAGCTTTTCCTTAAATACTGGAAGCAGGTCTCATACCCCATTGGTGGCTACTTAGCTGCTCAAAGCAGATTCCACCATGGAGATGATTACAATTTCATCATGGGGAATACCTACATGCAGCTGCCCAATCATTCAAAACCATGGCCCAGCCAAGCTGACACACAACCTTAACTATCACAAAGTGTATTTGTTTTAATAAACCGCTGAAAGCCATTTTGAACTGCATGTTGAAGAGTGTTTGCAAATTTTATTTTTTCCCTGACAAAGAATCTGGGCACTCAGACTAACATCATTTACTGTATATGTTATTAAATCTCACCTTCAGTTTCCTAAACTGTTTTCAATTACAGTAAGGGAAGCATTATAGCATGGTATTTAAAGTGTAGGTTCTCAAGAGCCAGATCAAAATTCAAACCCAGTCCTGCACTTACTAGGTCATCAAACCATTCTCTGCCTTGAGTAATCATTTGTAAAATAGTTATAAAACTTCCTACCTCTTATAGTTATTGTGAATGAAGTGATTTTGGTAAATATCTGGATCATCAGAGACTCTCAGTATTCTTCTGCATGAATGTGGATTATTACTGGCTTCCTACACCAATTAAGTCCCACTAAAACTCCAGGAGCTGGTGGTGTATTCATCTCTAAGACTGCCCAGTTAAAATATGCTTTATCCATCTCAAAGTGAATGACTGCAGAATACTCAGACATTTTAACAGACAATGCAAGTTTATGTAATAGGAATCTCATGCTGAAGCATGCACTTCATGCAGTGGGATGTAAAATGGCAGCAGCTACATAAGACAGGAATTGCTAGACACAGATTTCTGAACTGCTAGTTTCCAATACTACTGTGAAAAAATAACATAAAACATGATAAGAAAAGCAATTCTGCAAATAGTTAGAATTCTCTTGCAAAGCTAAGAAAAGTTAAGACTTTAAAGCTTTTCTGTTATACTCATTTTCAGCTGATGAAACAGGTAATAAAAATTTCAACTGCTATTGAAAATCGATAGCATTCTAGCTCCTGTATTCCTGAGTGTGAAAAATAGGCATGGAGGGGTAATTTTGAGATTTAAGTACTTAAATCAGCCTAAGTTTGGGATTTTTAGCAACTTAAAATGCTAAGAAAATAGGATGCCAAATACACAGTTGTCTAATTAACGTCACAGAGTAAGGTAATGCATTTAACACGCAGGTGACTCATGAATCAAATCAATGATTAATAAAGTAAGTACACCTGGATCCAGAAACATTATAAATAAAAACTAATATTATGTTATACCACACACACACAAAGCCAATACAGTTCTCAATGCAATGTTCTACTTTTGGAAGGACTGACAAAGATGTCTGAATTATAGCTACAGAGCTCTGAACATTAATTAGGTAATTCATGGATGGTAAGGTAAGGAACTAGTTATAGCTAGGTGTAAAGCATTTAGTAACAACACTCATCATGTTTTATGATATTTGTCATTTCTAAGTGAAAAGTACAATAGTTTTTCTTCAATCTCTAAATATAGCAATTTGAAACTCCATTTTTTACAAAGCTCTTACCACTAACAAGGCACTATCATCAGTGTGCTGAGACCTTCTGGATGGGAAAGGGCACTGGAGAGGTGGAGAAAAATGAAGCGGTGTCAAAAACAAACTGTGCAGACACATGATGTATTTCACAAATATACATACACAAGGAAAGGACATTTAAGACATACTTGGAGAGATGCTGACATACAGGAAAACCCATTCACAATCATCTAGAATTCATATAGCTAACAAGTTCACTCTGTAATGATTATCTCCCAAAGAGTTTAAAACAACTTCAAATATGATCTTATTGCCTAAAAACCTTCTAAAGCGAAGAGGGAACAGGAATTATTCTCTGTTCACAGACAGAACACTGAAGTGTAGATCAAACAATAACATAAAGAATTTGTGGTCATGTAGAGAACATATAACAAACTGAACAATAAATAAATCCAACCATCATGATTTCCAGTCTAGGCATCTGTCCATTACCTTTCTCAGACAAAACAAAAGTGTAATTGAAAAATATAAAGTTGTATGTTTTATTTTCCTGAAAAGCTTTAGGTTTTAGATAATGAATTACCCAAACTTACCTTCCAAAAGGAAATGTTTGGGTAAAAAAAGATAAGTGTATCCAGCTTATCCAAGTTTGGTTGTAAAAGGTTTGTACAGAATTATTACCTTCTGAAGAAAAGACAACTGAAAACATTTGAGTGACTCTTTCAGGTATTATACCAATGATAATGTTCTCATAAAACTAACAAATAGTAGTTGTATGTCCAGTAAGATTTAAAAAACTTTATATTGGATGATTTAAAACATTTCAAACATACACTTTCCTATACCAGAAACACTTGTGCTGTTGGAAACAGATGCTAGTGCAGCCCTAAAGTGTTCAATTTTAAAATAAGTTATTTTACAAAAAGCAGAGTCAAAATTCACTTGAAAATGTGCCTTTATGCTTTTTTAAAGGAATACTCATAAGGTAAAGGAATGGAAAGGTAAAGGAAACGGTTAATGAAAAATCAACTACTATAAAAATATTCATGTAGCAAGCTTCATTTTAATCAGATCAAAATAGGTACATACATTTTTAAAAGGGCAATAAGCAATTAATTTTATGAAAACATACTACTTAGTATTATAAAAATAATGTGTACAAAGCATAATCAATACATATACACTTAGGAAATGACCACCGAAACTGAAATGCTATGGAGAATCATTTTTTGTTTAATGTTACCTAGCCAGTCACAGCCATCAGGACTCTCTCTCAATACACAACATGCTTCTAAAATGGATCAGGAGGATACTGCCTATGGTAGGAAGGGAAGCACCCTAATGTCCAAGTGGATATGTATAGATTTAAAAAGACTCCCTTCTAGAGATTCTGATATGTCTTCTCTCTCAATAAACAGAATATTGTGACGTAAAAAGAAAAATGGCAGTATTTTTATCACTGAAAACACGTAATAATCACATGTAAAACACGTCATTTCTGTTGCAATAATAAATTCCAAAGGAAAGGTGATTACACAGACTTACCTCACCATCTAAGGGGGGCTGTTTCTGTGGACTTTGTGATGCTTTTTGCTGTATACCCGCACAACCCCCGGAAAAAGGGAATTTGGTTAGAACCATGAAAACTACAAATGGTAAACTCTATTTACTAAAGTAACCATTCTCATTAATTTCCTTATCTGTTCTGTACAGCACTTTTCTAGATTTACTGGTTAAAAAGATACTGCCTTTTCCTTTACATATCTTACTATTTAAATAAGGGAAAGCAACAAATTGACAAAGATTATTTTTATATAGCTATAAGCATCTACAAATAGAAATAAAAACTGTATATAAACAAATACAAGCTCATTCACAGTCAGAGTGATGGTCTCACTATATTCTCTCAATGAAATCATTCTCTCTTTAATGGATTCAAATATCACTTCTACTGCTAACGATGTCAGCTCTCTCCTACCACCTAAATTTCAGGTTTGTATTTCCAACTGCTGAAGGAAATTATCTACTTGGAAACCCCAATATCACCTCACATTCAACATATCCAAAAAGAAACTCACAAGTACCCATACTGACTGCCTTTTCCCCTCAATTTGCCTATTTTTGTTATTATATCAAATAACAATATTATAAAATCTGTATAGTAAGTATTTTATAATGTGTTCTTATGTATAGTAGGTCAAATGATTCTTATTTTTACTCTGAGAGTAAATATTATTAACTTATTAATATTAAGCAAATATTATCATAAATATATTCATTTAAAGATAAAGAAACTGAGGATAAGAGAGTTTGTGTCACATGTGCAAGGTCACAAAGTTTGCAGGTATCATAAATTAAACTTGGATCTAGGTCTTCTGACTCTAAATTCTACATTTTTTCCTTAATGCTAGATTCCTACTGAACCTACTCTTTCAGCCCCAAAACTGTGCTTTAAGATCTTTTTTAAAACTCATCTTCAGTGAGTTTTAAACTCATCTTCAATACTCATAACATATCTATGTAACAAGTGTTAAGTCTCACTGATGTTTCTTTTGAAATCTCTCTTATAGTTTATAAAGTCATCATGGTGGTAGAGGATGTAAAACTCACCATAATAGGAATAAGAATTAGGTGAATCCATAGTTAATTCCAAAATAATAATTATTATTAAATTATTAACTATTAAGTTAAATGAAGCTCTGGTGGCATAGTGGATAAAGCACTTGACTGCTAACCGGAAGGTCAGCAGTTCAAACACACCAGCTGCTTCGCAGAAGGAAGAGTGGGCAATGTACTTCCGTAAAGATTTACAGCCTTGGAAACCCAATGGGGGTTACTATGAATTGGAGATGACTTGATGGCAGTGAGTTTGGTTTGGTTTTATTAAATATTACACACATAAGGAAACTAGAAGCACAAAATAGTTCAGTAACTTTTGTAAAGTCAAGCACATAGTGAGTGGTAAAGCTGAATTCAAATTCAGACATTTCTGATCCCAAGCTCCTAGCACTGTACAATACTGTTTCTCCTTAGTAACCTTAGCTATATTCTACTTTTACTTCTTCATTTTGCATCCTGGTCTAATTATTGTTATTACTTTCTATTTTGTTTTTTTCCTTCTAGTCTCTTTCTTCCTAACCTCTTCTACAAGTGAGAAGATTTGTTTTTCAGAAGTATCTTTCTCCTCATGTTTTCTCCTGCTTAAGAATTTACAATTGTTCTTTTTGACTAACTGATCAAGATTAAACTCTAATTTGAAAACTAATCAAGACTGTTTATGATGACAGTGATTGAGGAAATGGCAGCTGGATAGTTAAGTGACGTGACTAATGATAGACTACTAATTAAGAGGCAGAGACTACTCTCATAAGAGTAAGACAATCACTTCTGAGTGTCCTCATGCCTATCTGTATGGGGACAATTAATCTAATCACAAGTAGACAGTCACACATTTAGTCAAGAGCCTTATAACAAGAAAAAACTACCATCAGAAGTTGGTATTTCAATTAAGACAATAAAAACTGACAGTTTCAGCAAAACAAATAAGCATTAACTTCAAAGTAACTTTAGTAGGAGTATCATTCAAAGGACTTCTATGGCTAACCTTGACAAAGTCCAGGACAGCATCTCTCTGAATCTGCTTGGTCCTCATTTTCTCCTCCTCATACTGTAGGGCAGCACGCTGTGCCTCTCTCCGAGCACGCTCAACTGATTGTTCTTTTTTCCGACGAAGTTCAAAGTCTGTATGTGACAGCTGAGACAAAAGTATCATTTTGCATAGGCAAGTGGAGATATGGATCAACTTATTCATATTCCTAAACAACTTAAGGAATGACTAGTGACCCAGGCAACTTTTACTCTGCAGGTATCTAGGACTTCTTAAAATTTAGTGCTAATCTTTTCCCATCTTTGTATTGTTTTTACATTTATTATAAAGCCATCATGTGGATAAAAGATTTATTTTTTTGCCTAGTTTCTAAAAGCACTGTTGCTAAGAATCACATAGTCATGTTGTATTAAATGTAAGATGGAGGAGATAGTAAAGTTCACAGATATCTGTCAATTAATGGCAATTTAAGCACTGAAAAAGAAGAAAACCATTTTATATATATATAAACACTAAAACAAAACAAAAAAACCCTACAGTATACTGAAAATTACCTGATTGTGACTTGGTGATAATGACAAGAGAGAAGATGCCTCAACTGGAACCCTGACCCAAAAAAGAAAGGGAGGAAAAAAAGGAAAAACTTTGATAACAAGAACAACTGCAAACATGTTAAAGTGGATTTCTATTATCAACAAACTGTCTAGTCAGTACTACAAGAGTACAGTAGTCCTCCCTTATATGTAGTTTTGTTTTCTGTGGTTTGATAATATTAAACAGAAAATCCAGAAATAAACAATTCTTGTTTTAAATTGTGTGCCATTCTTAGTAGAGTGATGAAATCTTGCACTGTCCAGCTCTGTCCTACCTGGGACATGAATCATCCCTTTGTCCAGTGTATCCACACTGTATATACTACCCACCCATCAGTCAACAGCTACCTTGGTTATCAGATTGACTGTCATGATACCACAAGTGCTTGTGTTCAAATAAGCCTTATTCTACTTAATAATTATTCTATTTTCAGTTATTATTGTTAATCTTTTACTGTGCTTAATTTATAAATTTATAACTTATAAATAAAATCCACCACTTATCTGCCAGTATGTTGTAATGTAGGAGCTTACATGTTGCTGTGAGGCCGGAGGCTATGCCACCGGTATTTCAAATACCAGCAGGGTTATCCATGATGGACAGGTTTCAGTAGAGCTTCCAGACTAAGACAAACTGGGAAGAAGGATGGGGCCATCCACTTCTGAAAGCACTGGCCAGTGAAAACCTTGTGAAATATTGTCTGATATATCACTGGAAAACTTTATGAAGAGCCCTGAAACACTGTCTGATACAGTGCCGTAAGATGAGACCTTCAGGTTGGAAAGCACTCAAAATACAACTGGGGAAGAGCTGCCACCTCAAATTAAGAGTCAATCTTAATGACGTAGATAGAGTAAAGTTTTCAGGACCTTCATGTGCTGCTGAAGCATGACTCAAAATTAGAAGAAACAGCTGTAAACATGCATTAATAACTGGAACATGTAATATAGGAAGTATGAATATAGAAAAATTGGAAGTTGTCAAAATGAAATGGAAGGCATAAAGGTCAATATCCTAGGCATTAGTGAGCTTAAATGGACTGGTACTGGCCATTTTAAATCAGACAATCATATGGTCTACTTTGCTGGGAATGACCAATTGAAGAGGAATGGCGACATATTCATTGTCAAAAAGAATGTTTCAAGATCTATCCTGAAGTACAATGCTGTCAGTAATAGGATAATATCCATATGCTTACAAGAAAGACCAGTTAATACAACAATTAATCACATTTACCCACCAACCACTAAAGCCAAAGACAAAGAAACTGAAGACTTTTACCAACTTCTACAATCTGAAATTGACCAAACATGCAATCAAGATGTATTGATTATTACTGGTGATTGGAATGCAAAAGTTTGAAACAAGAATCACTGGTAGCTGGAAAATGTGGCCTTGGCTATTGATATGATGCCAGAGATCACATAATAGAATTCTGCAAGACCAATGGCTTATTCATTGCAAATACTTTTTGCAACAACATAACCAGTGGCTATATACATGGACCTTGCCAGACAGAATACACAGGAATCTGATTGACCACCATCTGTGGAAACAGGCAATGGAGATGCTCAATATCATCAGTAAAAACAAGACCAGGAGGTGACTGTGGAAAATACCATCAATTGCTCATATGCAAGTTCAAGCTGAAGCTGAAGAAAATTAAAACAAGTCCACGAGAACCAAAATATGACCTTGATTATATCCCACCTAAATTTAGAGACCACTTGAAGAACAGATTTGATGCACTGAACACCAATGATCAAAAATCAGAGTAGTTGTGGGAAGACATCAAGAACATCATATGAAGAAAGCAAACCATCATTTAAAAGGCAGGAAAGAAAGAAATGACTAAAATGGATGTCAGAAGAGATTCTGAAATGTGCTTCTGAATGGAGAGTAGCTAAAGTAAATGGAAGAAATGATGAGTTATAAGAGTTGAACAAGAGTGAAGTATTATAATGAAATGTGCAAACACCTGGCATTAGAAAACCAAAAGAGAAGAACATGATTAGCGTTTTTCAAGCGAAAGACCTAAAGAAAAACTCAAACCACAAGTTGTAATATTGAAGGATTCTGCAGGCAAAATATCGAATGATGCAAGAAGCATCAAAAGAGGATGGATTACACAGAGTCACTATACAAAAAAGAATTGGTCAACATTCAGATATTTCAGGAGGCAGCATATGATCAAGAACCAATGGGGCTGAAGGAAGAAGTCCAAGCTGCACTGAGGAATTGGCGAAAAACAAAGCTCCAGGAATAGAAAGAATACATATTGAGATGTTTCCACCACTGGATGTAGCACTGGAGGCGCTTACTCATTTATGCCAGGAAAGCTACCTGGCCAACTGACTGGAAAAGATTAATATTTATGTCTATTTCAAAAAAGGTGATCCGACAGAATATGGAAATTACTGAATATCATTAATATCACATGCAAGTCATAGTTTGCTGAAGATAATTCAGAAATGGTTGTAGCAGGGTATTCACAGGGAACTTCCAGAAATGAAAGCTGGATTCAGAAGACTACCAGCAATGAGGGATATCGCTGCTGTCAGATGGATCTTGGTTGAAAGCAAATAAAGAAGTTTACCTCTGTTTTACTGACTATGCAAAGGCATTAAACTGTGCAGATCATAACAAATTATGGATAGCACTGCAAAGAATGGGAATGGCAGAACACTTAATTGTGCTCATGAAGAACCTGTAGATAGACTAAAAGACTGTCATTTGAACAGAACAAGGTGATATTGCATGGTTTAAAATCAGGAAGGGTATGAGTGAGGGTTGTATCCTTTCATGATATTTATCCAATCTGTATGCTGAGCAAATAATCCAAGAAGCTGGACTACATGAAGAAAACAGTGACATCAGGATTGGAAGAAGACTGATTAACCTGTGATATGCAGATGACACAACCTTGCTTGCTGAAAGGGAAGGTGACTTGAAGCATTTATGGGTCAAGATCAAAGACTACAGTCTTTAGTATGGATTACACATCAACATAAAGAAAACAAAAATCCTCACACCGGGACCAACAAGCAACATCATGATATATGGAGAAAAGATCAAAGTTGTCAGGGATTTCATTTTACTTGGATACACAATCAACACCCACAGAAGTGGCAGTCAAGAAATCAAACATCATATTGCACTGGGCAAATATGCTGCAAAAGACCTCTTTAAAGTGTTAAAAAGCAAAGATGTCACTTTGAAGACTAAGGTGGGTCTAACCCAAGCTATGGTATGTTCAATCACCTCATATGCATGTGAAAGCTGGACAATGAATAAGGAAGACCAAGGAAGAGAGGATACTTTTGAATTGTGGTATTGCTGAAGAATACTGAAAATACCATGGACTGCCAGAAGAACCAACAAATCTGCCCTGGAAGAAGTGTAACCGGAATGCTCCTGGGAAGTGAGAATGGCCAGACTTCGTCTCACCTACTTTGGTCATGTTAGAAGAGACAATTCTCTGAGAGAAGGATATCATGCTTAGTAAAGCAGAGAGTCAGCAAAAAAGGGGAAGATCTTCAATAAGATGGATTGACACAGTGGCAGCAATGATGGGCTTAAACACAGCAAAGACTGTAAGGACAGCATACAGCCAGGCAGTTTTTCATTCTGTTGTACACAGGGTTGCTAAGAGTCGGAGCCGACTCTACGGCACATAGCAATAACAATTTATATATTAAACTTTATCACAGATATGTATATAAAGGAAAAAACCTACATAGAATTTTGGTACTACCTGTGGTTTCAGGCATCCTGGGATGGGGTGGGTGGGGTGGGTCTTGCAACATGTCCCTCGCAGATAAGGGGGGATTATTGTATTTTGTAAATTTGAGCCCAAGTCGTTAAATTAAGCTGTACAGACCTGATGTCTCCAACTCATGTTTCATATGATTAACATCACTGATTATCTATAGCTAGTTAACAACTGTTAGCCAATGCTGATGATACAGTTGAGATCACTTTTGCAAACTGTCTCATTTCTGTATAACCCACATAAATATCATCTTCTTTATTACTCTGAAACAAGATATATGTACACTGAGAGCCTTTTATATTCAAAGCCATTTAATCAACAGAAATCTGGAATACAACAAAACCTAGTCATCATACCAGTAAAGCACTCCTACTCTTAGTTTCAATTGATGAAACAATTTTAACAATGAAAACATTCTGTTGATTTTCCTTTTTAAGAAAAAGACGAAATAGGATTTGATGCTTAAAAAGTAATAGTATTTATCACCAGGTCATCAATGTTAACTCTTACAGTTTGGCATCTGTCTCTTCTCCTGATCAGATTTATTTTCAAGTTGTTGTAACTCATATATATCTCTAAAACTAAAAAGTTTGGGGCAGTGCTTTTTTGACATTTAGAACTTCAACTTTTAAACTATGAGTATTAACCTATCAGACATAGCGTGCTTTTAAAGAAATAAAAACAAAACCACAAAAGTGCCAGTAGTTTCTTACTACTACTACTACTACTACTACTACTACTACTACTACTACTACAACAAATACAAATTTGTCAACCTGGTATCCAGGCCTTTTATCCTATTTAATAAGCATACCCCCACTATGGAATCTTTTCATTAGTATCCCTACATTCATCATATTAATACTTTCAACTACTAATTATTAATAACTTCTAGTCTTTTGTTAATGTTGTCCTTTTCCATGCCAGAGAGAGTACTGAAATACAGATTTACTTCCCCTTGTCACCCAAATCCACCATTCCTTAAAAGCCTTTAAATCTTGTCTCCTTCATGAAGTCTTTCCCAAAGATTCTAGCCTATGGTCTTCCTCTTCTTTGAAAAAGTCTTTTTTAGAATTTATTTTTCTTTTAAAATTGGGAGTTCTTCCTTAATATACACATGTAATCAACAATTCTTTTAGATTTATCAACTATGATTAGTGCCATTTTGGATAATATTTTCTAAGGCAAAGAAAAACTAATAGTGATTGAGTGCTTATGTACTAAGTATGCCCTGTATTAAGTGACTTACACACAAAGTATTTCTCAATTACTTTTCACAACAATTTTATGAAGTAGGGACTATTGAAACTACTATAAAAGAAAATGAAAATAACATATAGTTTTACCATCCAAACATAATCACTGCCTATACTTTAATTTGGGAGCTCTGGTAGCATAGTGGCTAAAGCACTTGACTGCTAACCAGAAGGCTGGCGGTTCAAACCCACCAGCCACTCCTCGGAAGGAAGGTTGGGCAATCCTACTTCCGTAGTGATACTGCCTCAGAAACCCAAGGAGGGGTCGCTATGAGTCGGGGCCGACTCGACGGCACATAACAACAACAACATACTTTAATTTATAAGGAGCTCTGGTGGTGCAGTGCCTAAGGCATTTTTAGTGCTAACCAGAAGGAAGATTGCGCAATCTACTTCCATAGTGATACTGCCTCCGAAACCCAAGAAGGGGTCGCTATGAGTCGGGGCCGACTCGACGGCACATAACAACAACAACATACTTTAATTTATAAGGAGCTCTGGTGGTGCAGTGCCTAAGGCATTTTTAGTGCTAACCAGAAGGAAGATGGAACAATCTATCTCTGTAAAGATTTACTGCCTTGGAAACCCCATGGAGGTCGCTATGAGTTGGAACTCAATTGATGGCAGTGAGATAGGGACTATTATAATCCTCATTCTACAGCTGAAAAACGGAAGCATAAAAGCGAAGTAAATTTACCAAGGTGACATAGCTAGTTAAGTGTGGAACTATTTTGAATAGTTTGACTCTATCTGATTCGACAGTAGTTTGTACTTTCAATTACAAGGCATGAAGCCTATAAGAACTAGAAGAGACCTCAGAAATCACAGAATCCAAACCACTTATTTTACAAATTAGGAAACTTAGGCCCTTATCAGGTAAGTGAGGGCTACATATTGGAGAGCCTCAATTAGAGTTAAAGCTACCTAACGTATAGTTTGAGAGCTCTGGGGGCCTAGTGCCAAAAGCATTTGACTGCTAACCAGAGACTGGTGGTTCAAACCCACCAGCCATTCCTCAGAAGGAAGACTGGGCAATCTACTTCTGTAGAGATCAAACTCAAAAACTCACTGCTGCTGAGTTGGATCCAATTCACAGTGACCCCTCCTTGAGTTTCCGAGGCAGTATCACTGTGGAAGTAGACTGCCCAATCTTTCTTCTGAGGAGTGGCTAGTGGGTTTGAACTGCCAGCCTTCTGGTTAGCAGGCAAATCTTTATACATTACACTACCAGAGCTCTGTAGAGATACTGCTTCGGAAACCCAAGGAAGGCACTATGAGTTGAATTGACTCAATGGCAGTGAGTCTGTTTTTTTTTTTTTTGAAATTGTGATTTGGGTGAAAATTTACAGAGCAAATTCACTTTCCATACAGCAGTTCACATACACTTCGTCTAATGACATTGACTACAATTTACCACAATGCAACAGCTCCCCTCCCATTTCCTCCTGACAGTTACCTCTTCCCTGTGTCCACCTCTCCATTAACTCCTGCCCCATGAACTGTCTCCCTGTGCATAAACAGCCCTTCTTTCTCCCATGATTGTTTGACTGTTCTCTCCAAGGAGTGTATCTACTTCAGGTAAATGTTCAACTCATATTCCTGTCTTTTGTTTGGCTGGAAGCCACCGGTGTGGGTTCAATTCCAGACCTGAAGGGCAGCTAGGGCCCATAGTCTCAGTGGTTCCACCAAGCTCTATCAAACCAGCAAACCTGGTCCCCCCAATGCCTTTTTTTTTTTTTCCCCCAAATGATTTTGACTTTTGTTCCACATTGTTCTCCCTCTCTATCCAGGATCTCCTACATAGATCCCCCTCCAGTTTGGTTTTTTGGTTAACTTGTACTTTAGTGCTTTTTCTACTACACCACATTTTCTCCCACTTTATCGAGATAGAAGCTTGGAAAGAGAAAGGAAACAGTATAAAGATTTAATGGCACATGAATATAAATATATTTTAAAAATTACCTGAAATGGCAAAAACGAAGCTATGAAAAGTTAAAGATGGAGGCAAAGAGGAAGCATGGTATAGGAGAGTATAAAAGTGGCAGTGAAGAATACATTTGATAAATGACATTCCCACATACCAACCACTAGGCAGTAATGTTGGCCCATATGACTTTGTTACACTTTTGTGCCACTCTGTCCTACTTCACGTGTCATGATTTTTCCATCTATAAATAAGTTTGTCAGTGGGAAGGTTACTGACATTTTAGATAAGATTTCTTGATGTTCTATAAAACTGTCCTGCAAATAATTTAAGCTTATTCCTTATCAGTAGCACCTATAGTCATTTTAGCAACCAATCTCCATAACATATAAACACATTTTCAAGTATCACCTGGGGAATGGCTATCCCTTGCTGAGAAGCAATGGTCTACATTATACTTTCCTGATTTTCAAAATATAATTAATAAGAAAACAGTAACTTAATCTTTGAGATTTCACAAAATTCTTATTTTAATTTTCCAATAAAAACCCAAACTCATTGCCATCAAGTTGATTCCGACTCATAGCAACCCCCTTTGGGTTTCTGAGGTGGTAAAACTTTATGCAAGCAGATTGCCCAGTTTTCCTTCCACAGAGTGGCTGCTGGGTTTGAACCGCTAACCTTCCAGTTAGCAGTCAAATGCTTTTTTAGGCATCAAAATTAAATTTTGATAGAACAAATTCTATTTATAATTTTTAAACGGTACAGAATAGATTAGTCACACAAGATTTAAAATAGCATATATTTAAAATAGCAATACTGAATCTGAAAAACACTTCCTTCACTTTAGGGAACTTATATTTTAGCATCCCTAGTCAGTCAGTGCTAGTCAGTCAAAAGCTGTCAAGGAAAGAGGAGAGTAGGTTGGTAGGGTAAGATTTTTATCTAGGAATATATCCAATAAAGAAATAAAAATTAATTAGTACATTTCCATGTACTAGTCCCAAGAGTCTGGAAGAAGTAGCACAGCGGAGTGGTTAAGAGCAATTATTCTGAGTTAATCATTAAGTCTGACGCTAAAACGTCTCACTTCTGAGTGGGTGACTAAATATAAATGGAAAATTCCTAGGTCCAACAGCAGAGGCTCAGACAAGGGAAGACTCCCTCAGTGCTGGCAGTTCAAGCTTAGAACCTGAATATGTTACATGGATGATAAAGTTTGTTGAGTAGCAGAATTATTGCAGCATATGGTAAGTTGTTTCTGAATGCTGATGTGCCTGATGGCAGAAAGTCCACAATTCTCTACTCTTTTTGACTGGTGGATGCTCCAATCTGCTGAGGCTACATTGTTTAATATTTACTTTGGGAATAATCCAAAGTAAAAGCAATCTTGAATAGATCCAAGTCATCAATCTTATACATCAACAAACCCAGAGAGGCTCCTTTATTTAGTTTAATTCAATGAACTAGGTAAATAATTCAATTTCTTTAAGCCTCTGCTTCCTCATTTGTAAAATGAGGGTAATTATGCTTATCTCAATGTAACATTATGAAGATTAAATGAGATATTACAAATAAAATGTCATTGCTGGCACATGGTACCTCTATGATAATTATTAATGACTCATTATTTATCTGGATACAATTCTAGAAAGTACCTTCTGTTACCTTTTCAGTCCCATCTTTTTAATTATGTTTTAGAATTGGATGTGTAAAGTGTATCTTATAGAATTTGGACATGGAAATAGTAGTGGTATACTTAAGGGTAGTGTCATGGATTGAACTGTGTCCCCCTAAAATATGTGTCAACTTAGCTAGGCCATAGTTCTCACTGGTTTGTTGTTGTTGTTATGTGCTGTCAAGTCGGACCTGACTCATAGCGACCCCTCCTTTGGGTTTCCTAGGCAGTATCACTACGGAAGTAGATTGCCCCATCTTCCTTCCAGGGAGTGGCTGGTGGGTTTGAACTGCCAGCCTTCTAGTTAGCAGTCAAGTGCTAGCACTATGCTACCAGAGCTCCCTCTCACTGATTCAGCAGTTATTTAATGATACCATTTGGTAGTAATGTGTAATCATCCCCTAAAATGTGATCTGATGTGATTGGCCAATCAGTTACAAGGGGATTACGGTGAGATGCAACATCCTTCATCAGGTCACAGCCTTGATCCATGTAAGGGGAATTTCTCTGGTGTGTGGTCTGCATCACTTTTATTGTACAAAAGATAAAAGGAGAAAGAAGTGAGCAAAATTCAAAGGCACCTCAGTACTACCAACAAAGAAGAGCTGGGAATGGAGCATGTCCTCTGTATCCAGGGTCCCTGTGCCGTGAACCTCCTAGACCTGGAGATGACCTATGCCAAGACACATGGAGATCTCTAAGGGATGCCAAGGAGCTCTGGTAGCATAGTGCCTAAAACAGTTGACTGCTAACCAGAAGGCTGGTGGTTCAAACCCACCAGCCACTCCTTGGAAGGAAGGCTGGGCAATCTATTTCCATAGTGATACTGCCTGGGAAACTCAAGGAGGGGGTCGCTATAAGTCGGGTCCGACTCAACGGCACATAACAACAACAACAACAACAACAACAACAACAACAACAAGGGATGCCAAGCTCACAGATGTTAAAAGGAGACAAAGACTTTCTTCAAGAGCCTATATATAGACAAAGTCTTCTTCCTAGAACTAGTGGTCTAAATTTAGACTTCTAGCCTCCTAAACAGAGAGAGAATAAACTTCTGTTTGTTAAAGCCACCCACTTGGGCTAGTTCTATTATAACAGCACTAGAAAATTAAGACAGATAATGCGGTTGGAGCTGGGCAGGATTCACCAGGTAGAATTTGACCAGTTTCCTTATCTTCCTAGATTTGATCCTTTGCTTTGAAGACCTAGAGACTCCTTTATGCAGTCACCTGGGGAATCTCTAAAAGCAGCAGTTCTCAAATGTTATCCAAGGACATTTGGCCACCCCCAAGATCCTTTCAAAACTATTTTTAAATAATACTAAAATTTTACATGCCTTTTCTCATATGTATGTATGTACACCAATAATACAAAAGCAATGGCTAGAAAGACTGCTGGTGTTTTAGCATGAATCAAGGCAGTGGCATCAGACTGTACTAGAAGTCATTGTATTCTTTATTGCTATGCCCTTGCAGGTTTTTTTTTTTTTTGGGTAAAAAGATAGTTTTACTTAAGAATGTCCTTGATGAAGCAGCAAACATTAATTTTACTCAGTCTTGACCCTCAAGTAAACATGCTTTTAATAATCTATCTATGCAACAAAATGGGAAGTACATACTAAATATTTCTGTGGCATACCAAGGAATAATGTCTCAAGGAAAAGAACTTGTGTGATTGAACTGCAAGCTGAACTTTTATTATTACTATTTGCATAAAGTATCATTTTACTTGAAAGGATGACTGATAGACTAACTGGTTATTCAGACTTGAGTATTTGATAGATATTTATCAAAAAATTTTGCAAAATTTACATCCACCACAGTGAGCTTGACAGTTTCTCAATACATCAAGACTTTTCTGATGAGATTAGTGATCATATTAATGAATATAATTTTTTGAAATGGTATAGCAAAACATGTCAACATTTAATATGATCTGCATAGATCAGTGAACCAATATTTTTCAAATGACCAATGCATGATGTTACAAAATCATTTACAGAGAAAACTGCAAGATAGACCAATGAATTTTAAAATTACAGAGTATGAAAAGTCCAGAGATACAGTTTCAGATTCTACTTGCAGTTAGCTTTTAAGAAACTATTAAGTGTGGAATTTTGGAATCATATCCAGGATATTCACAATTACTTGAAAGTTCTATTTAAATATTCCTTCTCTTGCCAACTACATTGTCCATGTCAAGTCAGATTTTCTTCATACAGTTCAATCAAAACATGTCAAAGCAGAATGAATACAGACGCAGACATAAGAATCTTTCATCAAGCCAAATATTAAGAAGATTGGGAGAAATGCAAAACAATATTACTCTTCTCACTAATTCTGTTTTGGAAAATACAGCTGTTTTTCATAAAAGTTACTTATTTTAACATGTTATAGATTTTGTTACTGCTATTTTAAAATGAATCAATAAATACACATTTAAAAAGAGTTCAACTTTAATTTTTAATATGGCAAATATTGACAGAAAAACAAAAGCTCTTTGAGGTTCTCAGTAATTTTTAAGATTATAAAAATGTCTGAGAACCATTGCTCTAGAAGCAAGTTAAAGCACACATAAAGTCAAGTAGGTCTAGGTTGTTAACGCCAGCTATTAGTCCTCATCTTACTGAAACTACCAGCAGCACGTGACTTTATTTATCCCTCTATGTACTTTCTGAAACATTCTCTTCCTTTAGCCTCTGGGACACTACCCTCTTTTTCCTAACCCTATGACCAGTCTTGCTCTGGCTCTTTTGCTGGTCAAGCCCTAATTCTTTACCCTTTACACTACTAACTCATATATCTAACTGCCTACTTGATCCCGCCACTTGTATCTCTAAAAAGCACCTCAGACAACATGAACAAAATTGCACTCTCATCTCCTGTGCCAAACTGATCCTTCTATGTTCAGTCTCACTGCTGTCCTTTGAATATAACAAGCATACTGTTATATCAGGGTCTCTGCATGCAATGCTATTATCTAACATAACTACAATTATGCTCCCTCCCGTTTTTCAAGTTTCTACTGAAATATTTCACACCATATAACAAACATTCCATTCACTCTCCCCTTACTCTGACACTCCTACTTTTTAACTGTGCTTTATTTTTTCTTCATACCCACCAGCCACTCCTCGGAAGGAAGGTTGGGCAATCCTACTTCCGTAGTGATACTGCCTCAGAAACCCAAGGAGGGGTCGCTATGAGTCGGCACCGACTCGACGGCATGTAACAACAACAACAACAATTTTTCTTCATAGTATTTCACAAGGCCTGTCAGATATTTGTTACATGTATTTGTTTAGATCTACCAGGAGCTCTGGTGGCATAGTGCCTCAGGCATCTGACTGCTAACCAGAAGGGTGGAGGTTCAAGCCCATCAGACACTCCTTGGAAGAAAGATTGGGCAATCTACTTCCATAGTGATACCACCTTCGAAACCTAAGGAGGGGTCGCTATGAGTCGGATCTGACTCCGCAGCAGTGAGTTTGGTTTGGTTTTGGTACTGGAAGGTAAATTCCATGGCATTAGGAAGTGCATCTGTTTTTGAGCTAGAACCACAACAGTTGCTTCAGAAATAAGTTTTGAATGAATGGATGTGTTGTTTTCCACCTCCCAAAAAAGTACAAGAAACTGACACATAAGAAAAGTTTTTCTCCCTTTCTACCTGTTTATTTCTACCTCTTCCTCTTAGTCTTCTTACAACCACACCCTGTTTTCCTCTTTTTCTCTCTGTCTCTATAATACCCACCCCCAAAATATACATATTATTCTATCTTTTTTCCTTTTCCTACTTCTCCTTGGTGTTTTTCTTTGTTTTTTCCTTCTTGCTCATCCAACAAGAGGAAGACATTAACTCTCCACTAATCGGCCATATCTACTGCACCAACCACCTCATCCAATGGACAAGCATCACTATCAGCTCCTACACCACTGGATCAACAGACAGGACAACACTTGTTCAACCCAACTGCAACTCCTTTTCACGTCAAACGGAAAACCTGCAAGCTCCCATTCCCATGAATAATCGTACCAATCTGGAGATAACTGGGCAGCACCTCAGTACTGCCAAGTTAACAACCAAAGAAGCACAACTATCTCACAGATCTGGATACACTAAAACAAAGAAATACAAAAACCAGGTTGAAACAAACCAAAACACAGTCAACAAATAAAAGCAACAACCTCAAAACATCTCAGAGAGAAAAGACAATGTCAATTCAAACAAAGAATCAGGACGAGATAGTGGAAGAAAGTGACGAAAACAAAAAACTAGGAAATCTCCCTGAGCAAGAACAGGTAACATTCTGATAATGGATTAAAAAGACAGATAGACAGGTATAACTACTGCCCTCAAGTCAGGTCTGACTCATAGCGATCCCTCTTGGATTTCCAAGGCAGTATCACTACGGAAGTAGATTGCCCATCCTTCCTTCTGGGGAGTGGCTGGTGGGTTTGAACCACCAGCCTTCTGGTTAGCAGTCAGATGCCTTAGGTACTATGCCACCAGAGCTCCCGGATGATAGACAGATATAGATTAGACACAGATATAAATATAGATATATAGATATATAGAGCCTTCCAAGAGCTTAAGGAAACCATAAACAGAAGCAAGGAAAAAATAGACAATACCCTTGAAGAATTCAGGAAAATCATACAAGAACAAAATGACAAACTGACAATCAGAAATCATATAAAAATGGCTGTTAGATATCTAGAATACAAACACTAAAATTATGGAGATAGATAACACACTGGAAGGATGAAAGACTAGAATTGAAATGGCTGAAGAATGCATATACCAGCTGGAGGACCATTCCCTTGATATGAGTTTGTATGTGGAAAAATCAGAAAAGAAAATGAAGAGAAATGAAGAAAGCGTAAGAGTTATATGGTATGATATCAAAAGAAGTAACATATGCCTGACTGGAATTCCAAAACAAGAGGAGGCTAAAAAAACCACAGAGAAAATTGGTGAAGACTTGCTAACAGAAAACTTCCCCAATATCAAGAAAGATGAAAAGATATCCATCCAAGAAGCTCAATGAATCTCATACAGGACAGACCCAAGGAGAAAGAAATATCCTAATCAAACTTTCCAAAACCAGACAAAGGAGGACACTTAGAGCTGCTTGGGAAAAACGAAATGTTACCTACACTAAGGGCAACGAATAAGACTAAGCTCTGATTTCTCAGCAGAAACCATGCAGGCAAGAAGGCAATAGAAGAACATATACAAAATCTTCAAGGAAAAACACTGCCTAACAAGAATTATATCCCCAGCAAAACTGTCCTTCAAGTATGAAGGAAAAATTAGGACATTCCCAGACAAACAGAAATTAAGAGAATTTGTAAAAACCAGACCAACCCTATAAGAAATGCTATAGACAATCTTTCCAACAGAAAACCAACAAGAGAAGACAACAATTTAAGATTAAGACATATGAAAACCCAGTAGCCAATCCAGGAAAAGAATTCTCAAATCTGAAATAAGCTTACAAAACAGAAAAAAGAAATAGAAGACTGTTCAGTAAATGATACCAACAACAAACCAAATAAAAGAATAAACTGTGTAATTACAAAATTTCCATATATAGAGAAAGTTTCGACAATGTCTATATAGAACAAACTAGTTCAAACTAAAGGAGATACAAATTTACTACAGGGAAATCACAAAGAAAATTAATAAATCTTCTAATCAAAATAAGAAGGGTGAAAATCACAAGGATTTAGTAAATACTAAAGTAACAATAATGAAGAAAAAGGAAGAAAACTTGGTAACAAAATGAACTTGGCACAGAAAAATATTTGTAACAAAGAAACCACCAGCAGCACTACAACAAAAAAAGCACAATGACAGCAGTAAATTCATACTTATCTTAATTATACTAAATGTGAATGAAAATGCACCAGTCCAAAGAAAGAGAGAGGCAGATCAGATATGAAAAGAAGACGCATCAATATGATGCTTACAAGAGACCCACCTAAAACACAAAAATAAAAATAAATTAAAAATCAAGGGATGTAAAAAAAAAATGTATTAAGGTAATGTAACCAAAAAAGAGGAGTGGTAATACTAATTTCTGATAAAATAGACTTCAAGGCGAAAACCAGCATAAAGGACAAAGAAAGGCAATATACGATGTTAAAAGGGTCAACTGACAAGAGGACATTACCATAATAATTATCTATGCCCAATGAAAGAGCTCCAAAATACATAAAGCTAACATTAACTGAATTGAAAGGAAATACAGACAATTCTACAATAGTAGTAGGAAACTTTTTTTTTTGTTTTCGTTATGTGCTTTTTTTTTTTTTATTAGGATTTGGATGAAGATTTACAGAGTAAATTCACTTTTCATACAGCAGTTCACATATACTTTGTCTCATGTCATTGAC
>NW_006921832.1:3651728-3652949 GCF_000298275.1 Orycteropus afer afer
TGGAGAAGTCTTTGGAAGCACATAAACATTTAATTTTTAGAAGGTCCCAATCATCTGGCTTCTCTTCTGCTGTTGGTGCATTTTGAATTATGCTTAGTAGTCTATTTATACCAAATATTAGGGCCCTTAAGTTTGAGCCTAAATTTTCCTTGAGAAACTGTATAGTTCTAGGAGTAGTAGGAAACTTTTATACACCACTTTTGATGAAGGACAGAATTAGAAAAAAGCTCAACAAAGATTCAGACGATCTCAACAACATAATCAACCAACTCAACCTCATACAGAGCTCAGACAGGGCACTCCACCCAACAAAGGGACAATACACATTCTTCTCTGAAGCACATGGATTATACTCCAGAATACACCATATTTGAGGCCACAAAACAAGTCTCAATACATTTAAAAACACTGAACTACTATAAAGAATCATGGATGACAATGCTATATAAAATTAAAAATCAGTAACAGGAAGACCAAGGAAAAAAATCAAATATATGGAAACTGAATAAGATACTGCTTAAGAACTACTGGGTAACAGAAGAAATAAAGTGTGAAATAAAAAATTCGTAGAAACAAATGAGAATGAAAATACAACTTGCCAAATATCTTTGACACACAGCAAAAGCAGCACTCAGAAGTTAATTTATAGCAATAAACACACACATCAAAAAAGAAGAATCAAAACCAACATCTTAATGCAATTAACTCCAACAATTAGAAAAAGAGCAACAAGAAAAACTTACAGAAACCAGAAGAAAGAAAATATTAAGGCTAGAACAGAAATAAATGAAGCAAAAATAAAAAAAGTAATAGAGAAAATCAATGACACAAGCTGGTTCTTTGAAAAGATTAACAAAACCAATAAAGCACTGACAAATTTAAGAAAGGAAAAGAAAGAGAACATGCAAATAACATGAATGATAAATGAAACTGGTGACATCACAACAGAACCAACTGAAATAAAAAAGATAATCATAGATATTATGAGAAACTGTACTCCAATTAATTAAAAAAATCTAGAAGAGATGGACAAATTTCTAGAAACATAAGACTTACTGCGGTGTAGTAAATTACTTAGTGTGGCTTTTCTACCCATAAGTCTTTGTAAACTCTAAGGTGGGAATTGCTATTAGCTACGGAGGAGATCCTGATTTTAAAGTCGCCCACCTGGGTTATTTCTGTTGGGCGTGGCACAATACAATGTTCTGGGAAGTTACCACT
>NW_006921832.1:3653314-3660577 GCF_000298275.1 Orycteropus afer afer
ATTATTGAACCCAGGAGAGAGGTGGTGGGTGCTTTGGGAGGAACGGTTGGTGAAAGGGCTGGAGGGAGGCAGCATGTTTGGCCTTGCAGTAATAGGCCTTGGGTTACTGCTGGTAATCCTGCCTTCCCCTTGTAGGGTTAGAGGAGGTCAGAACATGTGGCCTCGTTGCCGTTTTTGTACTTACCTAAACTAACACAGTCTTAGACAAGAGAAGAAATTGAGCAGGTCATAAAAAAACTCTCCACACAAAAAAAGTCCTGGCCCAGATGGCTTCATCAGGGAATTCTACACAATGTTCATAGAAAAGCTGACACCTATACTACTCAAACTATTCCAGAACATGGAAAATGATGGAACAATCTCAAGCTCATTCTATGAAGCAAGAATAATCCTGATGCCAAAACCAGAAAAAGACACCACTAAAGAGGAAAACTATAGACCAATATCCCTCATGAATATAGATACAAAAATCTTCAACAATATCCAAGCAAACAGAATCCAACACTGTATCAGGTACACAAGTATGGTTCAACATCAGAAAAACAATCAATGCAATCAATCATATAAATAAAGCAAAGATAAAGAACCACATGATCATATCAGTTGATGCAGAAAAGGCATTTGATGAAATCCAACACCCATTCCTGATCAAAGTTCTCAGAAAAAAGCAATAGAAGGAAATTCCTCAACATAATAAAGGGCATACATACAAAACCAACAGCCAACATTATTGTCAATGTAGAAACAAAGAACTCCCCTAGAAAACAAGAACCAGGCAAAGATGCCTTCTACCACTACTTCTATTTAACATTGTATCAGAAATCTTAGTCAGGGCCATAAAGCAAGAAAGAGAAATAAAAGGCATCCAAATTGGCAAAGAAGTAAAGCTTTCTCTATTTGTCGATGACATGATCCTATATGAAGAAAACCTGAGAAACTCAGCAAGAAAACTACTGGAGCTAATAGAAAGGTTGACCAAAGTCGCAGGAAACAAGATCAATATAAAAAACTGGATTCCTCTACATCAACAAAGAGATCTCTGCAAAAGAAATAAGGCAAACAATATCATTTACAGTAGCTACCAAAAAGATAAAATACTTAGGAATAAATCTTACCAAGCACACAAAAGACCTATGCAAAGAAAACTACAAAAGACTACTACAAGAAAGTACAAGAGGCTTACATCAATGGAAGAACAAGCCATATTCATATTACTACCCAAAGCAATCTATACATTCAATTCAATCCCAATCCAGATTCCATCAACATTCTTTAAGGATACGGAAAACCCAATCACTAACTTCATATGGAAAGGAAAGAGATCTCCTTGTTGAAGAAGAAAAACAAAGTAGGAGGTCACATTCTCCCCAATATCAAAACATTTACAGTACTGTACTATACAGTTACAGTAGTCAAAACAGCGTGGTATTGGTACAACAGACAAACAGACCAGTAGAACAGAATTGAGAACACAGAAATAGACCCATCCATCTAGGGACAGCTGATCTTTGACAAAGGATCAAAAGTTAAATGGGGGAGAGACAGTCTCTTTAACAAATGGTTCTGATGAAACTGGATATCCAGTTGCAGTAAAATGAAACAAGATCCATACCTCACACCATACACAAAAATGAACTCAAAAGGGGTCAAGACCTAAATGTAAAAACCCAAACCATAAAATTGATCAAAAATAAAATAGAGGCAAATCTAGAGGCCCTAATTTATGACATAAATAGACTGTCAAGCATAACCCAAAATGCACAAACAGCAGAAGAGAAACTAGATGACTGAGACCTTCTAAAAATTAAATTCTTAAGTGCATCAAAAAACTTCTCCAAAAGAGTAAAAAGAAAATGTACAGATTGGGAAAAATATTTGGCTATGACACATCTGACAAGAGACTTATCTCTAAAATGTAGAAAACTTCAATACCTCAACATCAAAAGACAAACAATCCAATTAAAAAATGGCAAAGGACATCAACAGACACTTCACTAAAGAAGATACACAGGCAGCCAAAAACACACAAAGAAATGCTCCTGATCATTAGCCTTTAGAGAGATGCAAATAAAAACAACAATTAGATGTCATCTCACCCCAGCAATAATAGCAAAGTTCAACAAGGGAGAAAACAACAAATGCTGGCAAGAGTGTAGAGAGACTGGAACTCTCGTACATTGCTGGTGGGACTAAAAAATGACACAGCCACTATGGAAAGCAGTTTGGTGTTTCCTTAAAAAAGTAGAAACAGAAATACCTTTTGATCCAGCAATTCTACCACTTAGGAACATATCTTAAAGTAGTGAGATACAGGACATGAACAGACATATGCACAGCCATGTTCATCACAGTACAATTCACTATAGCAAAGAGATGCAAACAACCTAAGTGCTTATCAACAGATGAATGGATAAACAAACTATAGTACATTCACACAATGGAATACTATGCAACATTAAAGAATGATGAAGAATCCACGAACCCCCTTATAACATGGATGAATTTGAAAGACATTATGCTGAGTGAAATAAGTCAATCACAGAAGAACAAGTATTGTATGAGTCCATTATCATAAAAAGTCAAGGAAAATTTACATAGGAAGGAAAATTACTTTGGTGGCTACCAGGGATGGGAGAGAAGGACAGGGAAAATTTCTGACTAGTTAAGAGTCACGTGTTGATTTGGATGAAGGAAAAGGCAATATAACAAAAGTGTGTGACCAGCACAATAACAACAGGGAAAAGGTGGACACAGAAACATGCCTGAAAGATATAGACAACAGAGGCAAATACTATTACATAAATAATACTCCATCACTAGCAACAACAAACACTAGTCTATGGAAAAATGTATAGACAGGTGAGAAGATCAGGTGTAGGTAGATGATAGGAATATACCCATGACCACAGACTGATATAGCTGATGATATTCTTGCATTTGTATTTGTGCTACAAAAATGCCCACGAACATTACAGAAGTAACAGGGGACAAGGATGGAGTAGCTTCTCAGTGACAATCAAGCACATTGAGGGAGTGAACTACTGAGCCTTTGGGCTCAGGACCATGGTCTTTGGGGACATCAAGGTTAACTGGCACAACACAGTACATAAAAATCTTCTTCTACATCCTACTTGGTAAGACTAGGGTCTTAAAAGCTTTTGAGTGGCTATCTAAGATGCAACTATTTAGTCTTTCCTTGTCTGGAAAAAGAAGAGTGAAGAAAATCAAAGTCATATGGGAACAATTAGTCCAAGGGTATGACGAACCATGAGAAGCTCAGCCTTCATGACCCTGAGACCAGAAGAACTAGATGGTGCTCACCTACCAATGCCAACCCCTCAGAAAGGGGTCAAAATTAGAGATCTTGGACAGAGAGGGAAGAAAAATGTGGAACAAAATTCAAAAACACAAAAATGATGAGAATTACTGTTTAAATAGAAACTGGTAGAACCCCTGAGACCACAGCCCCACGTTACGCTTCAGGTGTGGAACTAGACGCTCACTTCTATGGAGTAGCTCTTAGCTAAAGAGTACAAAAGCCTATGAGCAGAACACCAACCCCAAGGATATGCCCCAACCTACCCTCTTGGATAGAAGAGACCAAGGAAATGGAAGCAGGGCTGCCTCAGCCTGAAAGGGTAGGACCATGGCCTTTGGGAGTGGAACCACCACAGATCACTAGATTTCAGAGCCAGGCCTTCACCAACTTGGTTCTGGAGTGTGGGGCTGCTTGTTCATGTGATCCAGTGGGATGGAGTCACAGCCGCTGCCCAAGAGTGAGGGGGTAGGGCTGCCATGCCCAAGAGGGAGAGGAATGGGGCCATCAGGCCAAGGGGGGTTAGGTTGCCACTCAGAGGAACTAGGGGACTGGAGCCACCCATTGGATGAGATCTGTACAGATGCCACCCAATGAAGATCTGTACAGATGTCAAGTTGACAAGGGGTGAAAATGTGGTAGTTATGTTTGTGTGTCAAATTGGCTGGGCCTGGCTGAGTGGCTGGGCAGCTGGATGTGGTATTTCCCATGATGAGACTGGTAATCAACTCCATGGTGGAATCTACTATGAGTAGCTGAGTAGCTGCCTTAGGGAATGTGGTCTGCTTCCTGTATTTAAGCAGAAGCCTTGGGAAATGGTCTCTAGCTTCTGGCACGCTTGGACCCTGCATGTAGCCATGTCACTGTTCAGCAGCCTGCAATGCTCTACCGACCTTGGGAATTACAATGGACTTAAGTTAATGGCCTGCCGTGTGGTTTGGTAACATCGGGACTGCGCCTTTTTACTTGTCAACCTTGGGTTTTTCAGCCTCAACAGCCAGCAGCTGTCTGAGTGAAGAAATGCCTCTAGCTCCAGTGGGCCGGGAGCAGAAGGCAGAGCTAAAGCCCAAGGTTGAGGGCTTTCACTCAGCCCCTAGAGCTTGGCACTTTGAACTTGGAGTAAAAGCCTCCAAATATAAACTCCTGTTTGTTAAAGCCATCCCATTTGTGGTATATTCCTGTCAGAGTGGCACTAGATAACCAGAACAGAATTTGGTACCGAGAGAGTAGAGTGCTGCTCTGATAGATACCTAAAATTTGGAAATAGCAGTGGAGTGTGTCCTTGACCTGAGACCCTGGCAGAGAGAACATGGCATACAGCATGAGAGACGGCAGGAGTAGAACAAGAGACAAGCATGAGAGACAGCGGGAGCAGAACTGAGAAAACCGGCATGAGATAGCGACAGCCTTACCAGCCCATAGAGGAGAAAGCTTGATGCCTTTGGTTAGGTGGCTTCCTGGTGGAGTGGGTTGCTTTCAGGCATTAATTGGTAGAAGAGACTGGTTTGAAATGGAGTAACAGGTTGGCTGGCCCACGGAGCAGGAAAGCTAAATGTCCTTTGGGGCAAGAAGATGCCTGGTGGAGGTGTTGGGGAGTTGATATACCCCTGAGGAAGGACTGTGCAAGTATACTGTTGGCTTTGCCAGCTGAAGGCAAACTGCTTCTGATGGTCCTTTGAAATTGGTATTGAGAAAAAGGCATTGGCCAGATCAATAGCTGCATACCAAGTACCAGGAGATGTACTAATTTGCTCAAGCAATGAAAGCAGGAACAGCAGCTGCAGTCACCACTTGATTAAGTTTACAATAATCTACCGTGTCATTCTCCAACATCTATCCGATTTTTGCACAGGCCAAATAGGTGAATTAAATGGGGATGTGGTGGGAATCAACAGCTCTGCATCCTTCAAGTCCTTGATGGTGGCAGTAATTTATGCAACCCCTCCAGGGGTAGAAACTTCAATTTCTACCACTTCAGCAGATTTGACATCCTGAATGAACTTCCCAACTAAAACAACTAAAATGCTGAATTTAAAAAAAAAAAAAAAATTTAAATGCATTGCTCTGCCAGCATGAGAATAAATAATGTACAGATTTAAAAAAAAAAAAAAAAGGAACTAAGAAGGAGGAAAAATAGGAACTCTAGGCAGACTTCTAGACTCCACGATCTCTGTCCTCTGGTTACTTCATTACATTTCATAGCAAAAAAAGACTTTGCAGATGTATTTAGGAGGTTACTAAGTAGTTAAATCTTAAGAATGGAGAGACTATCCTACATTATACACATTAGCTCTTAGTCAAAGTGGGAGGCAGAACAATTTGTGAGAAAGATGATGTGGCAGAAGGAGAAGGCAAAGAGATTCCAAATGTGAGAAGGATCTGGCCTATCACTGTTGACTTGAAGATGGAGAGGCCACAAGCCAAGGAATACAGACAGCTTCTAGAAGTTAATTATGACTGCCAATTGAGAAGGAAATGATAACACAATTCATAAACATAATGAGCTCAGCACAGAAAATTATATGGAACAAAGAAACCAGGAACATCATGAAAAAAAAACATAACAAAATGACAAGAACCAATTTCTACTTGTCGATAATTACGCTGACTGTAAATGGACTAAATGTTACCACTCAAGAGATGGAGAGTTGTAGACTGAATAAGAAAACATAACCCATCAATATGCTGTCTATAAGAGACACACCTTAGAGACAAAGAAAAAATACACTAAAAACGAAAGGTTGGAAAAATCAAACACATGGCAGTCAGAAAACAACAGGAGTGGCAATAGTAATTTCTGATGCAATCGACTTTAAGACAAAAACCACCATAAGAGACAAGGAAGGACATTATCTAACGATTAAAAGATCAACTGAATAAAATATAACCATAATAAGAAGTTCTGGTAAGATGGTGGAATAAGCAAAAAGACTGCACAGATCCTCTTCAACAAGGAAAAGGGGAACCGATTAACACATGTACAAAAGATAATCCTGCACTCCTGTATGTTTTTGTGTGTTTTAAAATTACTATTATTATTATTACTTTTGTCCTTTTTATTATTATTCTTTATTCTTTGCTTCCCAGGTTCTAGTTTACAACTTTTTATCTTTTCCCTGTTCCTAGTTGTAATTTTTTTTCATTCTCATGGTTAACCCTGTTACTTATTTTTCTTTTTGCATTTATCCCATTTCTTTCTTCATTATTCTCCTTCTCTACCTTTTTTCTCTTACTGCCCTCTCCCCAGATATTGCGGTACATATATATATTTTTTTCCTTTTTTGGTTACTGTTCCTGTGGGATAACATGGTGTGCTTTTTGTCCATTTGCTTTTACTTTTTTGTTGGTTATTCAATTGTTATTTTTATCTAACTGAGTGGGAGACAGCAACAGTCCCCATAAAATACAACTACACCCACACTTCCTGCAGCTTCCCTTACTGAGTGAGAGCCACCACTTCCTTCACCACCAATAGGCCAATGATAAACAACCACCAAGAAGAACCTGAATCAACCTTAGCTTCTCATAACAAACAGCTAACAGAGGCAAAATACAACATCACAATGTCTCGGAGATAACACACCCTCACAGTCCACACAAAGAAGCAAGATAAAGTGGTAGAAACAAGGGAGCAGGATAAAGACCCAGAACATATACCTCAGGAAGAAGCAGCATTGGAACTCCCTGATAAGGAATTCAAAAGAATTATATTTAGGTATCTTCAAAGGATTGAGAGAGAGATCAAGAAAAACAAAGACAAAACCTTAGAAGAATTATGGAAGAAAATACAAGGAAAAAAATGACAAATAAATGAAAAATCAGAAATGATTCTAAATCTACAGACAGAAATCCAGAAGATTAATACTACACTGTCAGAAACAGATAGCACAATGAAAGGGCAAAGGAGTAGATTTGATGCAATGGAAGACAGAATTAATGAGATTGAA
>NW_006921832.1:3660852-3663369 GCF_000298275.1 Orycteropus afer afer
TAAGCTCTGATTTCTCAGCAGAAACCATGCAAGTGAGAAGGCAATGGGATGGTATATATAAAACCCTGAAAGATAAAAATTTTCAACCAAGAATTATATACCTGGCAAAATTGTCCCTCAAATACGATGGTGAAATTAGGAGATTTCCAGATAAGAAGAAACTAAGGGAATTTGTTAAAACCAGACCAACGTTACAAGAGATACTAAAGGAAGTCCTTTGAACAGAGAACCAAAAATACCAAATAACAACCAACCATTAATACACAAGATGATTTAATCCAGAAACCACAGCTATAGACATATCCAAAGTAAAATGAGCTTACAAGATTGTAAACAGGGAACCAGAGACATCAATTGGCAAGTGAGGAAAACTACAAACAAAAGGAGGGAAAATACTCTGTAGTTACAAAACTTCGAAATGGGGAGGAAGTCAAATGAGTCGCAAGATAGAATGGACTTTTCTAATCTCAGGGAGAAAATTATAAATCACAGATTATTTCAAAGGAAAATGATAAACCTTCACATCACAATAAAAAAGAGGACAAGCACAAATATTCAGCATATACTAAAACAACAGCAACAAAGGAAATGATAACATGATTCATAAATATAATGAGCTCAGCACAGAAAATAATATGGAAAAAAGAAACCAGGGACACCATGAAAAAGCACAACAAAATGACAGCAACAAATCCAAACTTATCAATAATTACCCAGAATGTTAATGAATTAAATGGACCACTCAAGCGACAGAGAGTTGCAGATTGGGTAAGAAAACAAAATCCATCAATATGCTGTCTACAAGAGAAACACTATAGAGACAAAGACAAAAACAGACTAAATCAAAGGCTGGAAAAAGATATATCAAGCAAATGGCAACCATAAAAGAGCAGGAGTGGAAATATTAATTTCTGATCAAATTGACTTTAACACAAAAACCACCATACGAGACAAGGAAGGACACTATATAAAGATTAAAGGATCAACTGAACATGAAGAAATAACCATAATAAATATCTATGGACCCAATGAAAGAGCCCCAAAAAACATAAAACAGACTTGAAAAGTATGGAAAAGTCAAACAGGTAACTCCACAGTCATAGAGGGAGATTTTAATACACCACTTTGAATGAAAGACAAAACAACTGGAAAGAAACTCAACAAAATGAAGAAGAGCTAAACAATACAATCCACCAACTTGACCTTATAGACATCTACAGAGCACTTCACCCAACAACAGCACAATACACATTCTTTTCCACTGCACATGGTATAATTTCCATGACAGACCCTATGTTAGGCCATAAAGTAAGCCTTCATAAATTTAAAAACATAGAAATACTGCGAAGTATCTTCTCAGATCATGATGCTATCAAACTAGAAATCAACAATAGGAAGGTCAACAGAAAAAGAGTAAACATATGGAAACTGAACAACACCCTCCTTGAGAAAGACTGGGTAAGAGAAGAAATCAAAATTGAAATTCGAAAATTCCTTGAATCAAACAAGAATGAAAACACAACATATCAAAATCTTTGGGACACAGCAAAAGCAGTGATCAGAGGCCAATTGATAGCAATAAATGCACAAATCCAAAAAGAAGAGCGAGCCAAAATCAACACTTTAAACCACATCTCCAACAATTAGAAAAAGAACAGCAAGAAAAACCTACAGTCACCAGAAGAAAGGAAATAATAAAGATTTGAGCAGAAATCAATGAAACAGAAAATAGAAGGGCAACAGAAAAAAATCAACAAGACCAGAAGTTGGTTTTTTTAAAAGATCAATAAAATTGACAAACCACTGGCAAATTTAAGAAAGGAAGAGAGGGAGAGAACACAAATAACATGAATAAGAAATGACATGGGTGACATTACAACAAAACCACTGAAGCAAAAAGGATAATATCAGGATATTAAGAAGAACTGTACTCCAAAAAATTTGAAAATCTGGAAGAAATGGACAGAATTTTAGAAACACAACACATACCTAACCTAACAGAGACTGATGTGGAAAAGGTGAAGAGATCCATAACAAAAGAAGAAATTGAACAGGCCATAAAAAAATTACCACCTAAAAAAAGTCCTGGCCCAGACAGTTTCACCGGAGAATTCTACCAAACATTCAGAGAAGAAATGACACCATTCCTGCTCAAACTACTACAAAACATAGAAAAGGAGAGAATCCTCCCTAAGTCATTTTATGAAGCAAATATAACCTTGATATCAAAACCAGGCAAAGACATCACTCTGAAGGGAAACTACAGACCAATATCCCTCATGAATATAAATGCAAAAATCTCCAACAAAATCCTACCCAATAGACTCCAATAACATATCAAGAAAATCATTCATTATGACCAAGTGGGGTTCATATCAGGTATGCAAGGATGGTTCAACATTAGAAAAACAATCAATGTCACTCACCACAAAAATAAAACAAAGGAGAAGAACCACATGATCATATCAATTGATGCAGAAAAGGCATTTGATAAAATCCAACACCCATTCCTGATCA
>NW_006921832.1:3663639-3669715 GCF_000298275.1 Orycteropus afer afer
AAGTCAAACTATCCCTATTTGCTGATGATATGATCCTATACCTAGAAAACCCAAGAGACTCAGTCAAAAATCTACTGGAACTAATTGAGAGATTTAGCATTGTGGCAGGATATAAGATCAACATCCAAAAATCAGTTGGATTCCTCTATACCATTAAAGAGATTGCTGAAAAAGAAATAAGGAAATTAATACTGTTTACAAAAGCTACCAAAAAAACAAAATACTTGGGAATAAATCTTACCAGGGACACAAAAGACCTATACAAAGAAAACTATAAAATACTACTTCAAGAAATGCAAGAGATCTAGATAAATGGAAGAACATATACCATGCTTGTGAATAGGAAGACTGAACACTGTGAAAATGTCAATTCTACCCAAAGCAATCTATACATTCAATGCAATCCCAATCCAGATCCCATCAACATATTTTAAGGATATGGAAAAACCAATCCCTAACTTTATAAGGAAAGGAAAGAGACCTCAGATAAGCAAAGCACTATTGAAGAAGAAGAACAAAGTAGGAGGTCTCACAATGCTGGATCTCAAAACCTACTATACAGTCACAGTAGTCAAATGACCAACATAGAGACCAGTGGAATAGAATTGAGAACCCAGAATCAGATCCATTGACCTATGGTCAGCTAATCTTTGACAAAGGGCAGAAATTCATTAAATGGGGAAGAGAATGTTTGTTTAATAAATGGTGCTGGCAAAACTAGATATCCATTTGCAGTAAAATGAAACAAGATCTGTACTTAACACCATCAACAAAAACTAACTCTAGATGGATCAAAGACTTAAATGTGAAATGTATAAAGTTCCTCAAAGAAATCCTAGGGGCAAATTTAGGGGCCCTAGGATGTGGTATAAATAGACTATAAAGCATAAACCAAAAGGCACAAACAGTAGAAGAGAAACTAGATGAACGGGACTGTCTAAAAATTAAATATTTATGTGCTTCCAAAGACTTCTCCAAAAGAGTCAAAAGAAAACCTACAGATTAGGAAATAGTATTTGGCAATGACTTACCTGACAAGGGACTTATCTCTACAATGTATAGAAAACTCTAACACCATGGAGGTTGGACAAATAATCCAATTAAAAATGGGCAGAAGACATGAATAGACACTTCACCAAAGAGGATATTCAAGTGGCCAACAAACATATGAAGAAATGCTCACAATCATTAGCTATTTGTTGTTGTTGTTAATGTGCTGTCAAGTTGGACCTGACTCATAGCCACCCTTCCTTCGGTTTCCGAGGCAGTTATCACTATAGAAGTAGATTGCCCAACATTCCTTCTGAGGAATGGCTGGTGGGTTTGAACCTCCAGCCTTCTGATTAGCAGTCAAGTCCCTTAGGCACTAGGCTACCAGAGCGAGAGAAATGCAAATCAAGACAACAATGAGATACCATCTTGATCCAGCACTAGTAGCAAAGCTCAACAAGACAGAAAATAAGAAATGCTGCCAAGGATGTGGAGAGATTGGGACTCTCATACACTGCTGGTGGGACTGTAAAATAGTATAACCACTGTGGAAAGCAGCATGGTGATTACTTAAAAAGTTGGAATTAGAACTACCATTTGACCCAGTCATTCCATTACTGGGTATATATCCTAAGGAAGTGAGAGCCATGACAAGTACAGACATATGCACACCCATGCTCGCTGCAGCAGTATTTATAATAGCCAAAAGATGGAAACAACCTAGATGACCATCAGCTGAGGAACTGATAAGCAAACTATGGTATATACACACAAATGGAATACTATGCAGCCCTAAAGAATAACGTAGACTCTGTAAAACACCACATAATGTGGATGAACTTGGAGGACATTTTGCTGAGTAAAATAAGTCAATCACAGAAGGACAAATATTATATTAGTCTATTACAGTAAAAGTTAAGAAAAGGTTCATCTGTGGAAGGAAATTTTCTTTGTTGGTTACCAGGGGTGCAAGGGGAGGGTAGGGAACAATGATAGATAGGTAGAGATAAGTATGTATTTGGGTGAAGAGAAGGGCAATGTACCAAATGTGAGTGATCAACATGGTGGCACTGAGGAAGAGGAAGTCAGAGAGGTACATGGGAGGTACAGACAACAAAGATGAACCCTTTTGCACATACAGTAATGCATTGTCAGTGAACGCAAACATTGGTATATGGGTGGATAGATGGGTGGACAAGCTGAATTATTATGCATGTCTATGAAGTGGGGAGTGTATCCAAGAACATGTATAGGGTTGGCAGACAATGGTCCTATAAGTATATATGAATGATCAGAATTCCCAGGAGTATAGTAAAGCTGACAAGGGGCAAGGTTGTAAGTCACTGCTTGGTCACAGCCAGCTACCCAGAGGGACTGAGTAGTTGAACCTGTGGGCTTGGAACCATAGTCACAGGGGACATCAAGCTCAACTGCCATAATATACTATACAAAACATTGTTCCACCTCCTACTTTGGCGAGTAGTGACTGGGATCTTAAAAGCTTGCAAGCTGCCATCTAGATGCAACAATGGGTCTCTCCTTGTCCAGAGCCAAGAAGAATGAAGAAAACCAAAAATTCATGGAAACAATTAGTCCTAGTGACTGGTACACCATCCGATCTGCAGCTATATGACTATGAGACCAGAAGAACTAGATGGTGCCTGGCTACCACTGTCAACCACTTGCAAGGGGATCTATGTAGGAGTTCCTTGATAGAGAGGGAGAACAATGTGGAACAAAACTCAAAATCATTTGGAGGAAAAAAAAATGGGTGGGGGGGAACCAGGTTTGCTGGTCCGATAGAGCCTGGTGGAACTACTGAGACTATGGGCCCTAGCTGCCTTTCAAATCTAGAATTGAACCCACGCCTGTGGCTTCCAGCCAAGCACAAGATAAGCATACGAGTTGATCATTCTCCTGAGGTAGATACACTCCTTGGAGAGAACAATCACGGGAGAAACAAGGGCTGCTTATGCACAGGGAGGCAGCTTGGGGGCAGCAGTGCACGGAGGGATGGATACAAGGAAGAGGTAACTATTGGGAGGAAGTGGGAGGGGAGCTGTTGAATTGTGGTAAATTGTGGTCAGTGTCATTAGACAAAGTGTATGTGAACTGCTGTATGGAAAGTGAATTTGCACTGTAAATTTTCACCCAAATGACAATTAAAAAAAAAAAAAAGAGACTGAGGGAAATAATAAAAAAAAAAAAAAAAAAAGAATTCCCAGGTGTATAGTAGAGTTGACAAGGGACAAGGTTGTTGTCACTTCTTGGTCACAGCCAGCTACCCAGAGGGAGCAAGCAGTTGAACCTGTGGGCTTGGGACCATAAGTGCAGGAGACATCAAGCTCAACTGGCATAACATATTACACAAAATATGTTCCACCTCCTACTTTGGCGAGTAGCGACTGGGATCTTAAAAGCTTGCAAGCAGCCATCTAGATGCAACCATGGCTCTCTTCTTGTCCAGGGCAAAGAAGAGTGAAGAAAACCAAAGATTCATGGAAACAATTAGTCCTAGCAACTGGTACACCATGCGATCTGCAGCCTATATGACTATGAGACCAGAAGAACTAGAAGGTGCCTAGCCAGCACTATCACCCACTTGGAGGCGGATCTATGTAGGAGATTCTAGATAGAAAGAGAGACCATTGTGGAACAAAACTCACTTGGGAGATCTGGGGGGAACGAGGTTTGCTGATCTGATAGAGCCTGGTGGAACTACTGAGACTATGGGCCCTAGCTGGCCTTCAGGTCTGGAATTGAACCCACCCCTGTGGCTTCCAGCCAAACAAAAGATAGGCATATGAGTTGAACATTTACCTGAAGTAGATACACTCCCTGGAGACAACAATGATGGGAGAAAAGGCACAAGAAGACATCTCAGGGGGCAGGAGTGCAAGGAGGGATGGACACAGGGAAGAGGTAACTATTGGGAGGAAGTGGGAGGGGAGCTGTTGCAGTGGGGTATATTGTAGACAATGTCATGAAACAACGTGTGTGTGAACTGCTCTATGGAAAGTGAATTTGCTGTGTAAACTTTCACCCAAATCACAATAAAAAACAAACCAAAGAAAAGGAGATATGACCATAATAAATATTTATACACCTAATGAAAGAGCCCCAAAATACATAAATTCGACTTTAACAGAATTGAAAAGGCAAACACATGACTCCACAGTAATAGTAGGAGACTTTAATACACCACTTTTAATTACAGATAGAATAACTGGAAAGAAACTCAACAAAGACTCAGAAGAGCTAAACAATACCATCCACCAGCTTGACCTTACAGACAGAGCACTTCACCCAACAACAGCACAATATTATATATATATATATATTCTTTTCCAGTGCACATGGAACATTCTCCAGGATAGACTATATGTTAGGCCATGAAGCATGATCTTGTGAGTTTAAAGAGAAAAAAAAAAACACCAGAATTTTGTTCATACCTGCTTTGATGTGTAAACCTTCTTATATCTTCTGGTTTTTGAAACTCCCTAATGGGTACTGTCTTAACTGGCGTACCCTAAGCCAAAAAAAAGAGAAAGAGTCAAGTTAATATATGTTTCCAGAACACTATGACTGCATATTCACATTTCACTTGATATCTGGGAATATGCATACTACATTAAACAATATTTTAATAGAAATTTTAAGTATTTTTATGTCTAAAATCATTATAGGCTATATTATAGTTTTTATAAAAATACTCATATTCCACTCCCAGGATCTAGTTTTCAGCTTTTTTTTTCTTTTCCCTGTTCCTTTTTAGAAAGTTTATTTTTTATTTATTTATTTTTTTGGTTACTTTTTTTTTTTTTTTAATTAGGATTTGGGTGAAAAAAGTTTATTTTTTTATGATGTAGATTTCCTTCTCATGGATTACATAAATATAAATATATATATGTATGTATGTATGTATATATAGTGGCCATAAAATATTTACAGAATGATACGACTTTAGAATTGGAAAGAATCTTAGAGGTCACCTAGTATAAACTTCTTTCCAGGAGAGAGAGAGTTTTCATCCTCCCTTTATAGTTGTTCAGCCTTTCTTCAATATTTCTAGTAGTAGAGAGTTCACTTCTTTACTTCTTGGACACTAAAAATTGTTACTTATTTTAGTTACATAAACAGTTCACAAATACCTGGTAGAATATCAAGGTAAAACCAAAAGCAATTTCCATTTCTGGTAAAATACAGCATTAATTTATAAGAAATATTATTGACAATTTAATGTTTATATTTATAAACTAAACGGTTATGGTCATTTTTTAAAAATGAATTTAATCAAATATAATTTATGTACAGAGAAATACACAAAACTAAAGTTGACATGGGTCAATTAATTTTTTTTTTTTTTTTGCAGTGTTCCCTCTCCCTCCCCTCTCACCCATGGTAAACAAATAAAGTTTCCTTCCATATATAAACCTTTCTGTGACTTTATACAATAATGAACTAATACTACAGTTGTCCTTCTGTGATTGACTTATTTCACTCAGCATAATGTCCTCCAAGTTCACCCATGTTATGCAATGTTTTGCAGATTTTACATCATTCTTTAGTGTGACATAGCATTCCACTGTGTTTATGTACCATAGTTTGATTATTCATTCTTCTGCTGACGGGCACATAGGTTGTTTCCATCTTTTTGCTATTGCAAATAGTGATGCAATAAACATGGGTGTGCGTATATCTGTTCTTGTCCTGGCTCTTACTTCTTTAGGCTATATACCTAGTAATGGGATTGCTGGGTCAAATGGTATTTCTAATTCCAGGTTTATAAGGAATCCCAATACTGTTTTCCACAGTGGTTTTATCACTTTACAGTCCCACCAGCAGTGTATGAGAGTCCCAATCTCTCTACATTCTTGCCAGCATTTGTTATGTTCTGTCTAGTTCAACTCTTCCATTAGAGCTGGGGTAAGATAGTATCTCGTTGTTTGATTTGCATCTCTCTGATGGTGCAAAAACGACAAGGAGGCCACATGTTCTGACCTCCTCTAACCCTACAAGGGGAAGGCAGGATTACCAGCAGTAACCCAAGGCCTATTACTGCCAGGCCAGACATGTTGCCTCCCTC
>NW_006921832.1:3670199-3680308 GCF_000298275.1 Orycteropus afer afer
CCCAGAACATTGTGTTGTGCCACGCCCAACAGAAATAACCCAGGTGGGCGACTTTAAAATCAGGATCTCCTCCGTAGCTAATAGCAATTCCCACTTTAGAGTTTACAAAGACTTATGGGTAGAAAAGCCACACTAAGTAATTTACTACACCGCAGATGGCTAATGATCGTGGACATTTCTTCATGTATTTGCTGGTCGCCTGAATATCCTCTTTTGGTGAAGTGTGCATTCATGTCTTCTGCCCATTTTTTAACTGGATCAATATTTTTGTTGTTGATGTGTTAAAAGTTTTCTATAAATTTTAGAGATAAGTCCCTTGTCAGATACATAATTATCATTGAGTATGAATTTGTTGCTATCATTGGGTTATGTGCTTTTACGTGGTATTGATTTCTTTGTTACATATAATTTTCTGTGCTGAGCTGTTTTTGTTTATGAATTATGTTATCACTTCCTTTGTTGCTACTGTTTTAGTATTTGCTAAATATTTGTGCTGGTCCTCTTTTATTCTGATGTGAGGGTTTATAAGTTTTCTTTCAGGTGACCCTGTGATTTATAATTTTCTTCCCAAGTTTAGAACAGTCTGATCTTGTAGTTGTCTTGATGTTACTACCTCTTAGAAGTTCTGTAACCACACAATGTTTTCCCTCTTTTTGGTCTGTAGTTGTCCTCATTTGTCAATTGATGTCTCTGGTCCCAATTATAATCTTGTAGGCCTATTTACTTTAGATAGTTCTATAACTGGGTTGGTTTCTGGGTTATATCATCATGTGTGTTAATGGTCAGTTGTTGTTGCTTCTCTGTCCAAAGGATTCCCTTTAGCATCTCTTTTAAGATTGCTCTGCTTGTAACAAATACCTTTCATTTCTGCTTATCTGGAAATGTCCTAATTTCACCATCATATTTGAGGGATAATTTTGCTGGATATATTATTCTTGGTTGGAAATTTTTTCTCTTTCAGGGTTTTATATATACCATCCCATTGTCTTCTCACCTGCCCAGTTTCTGTCTAAAAATCCAAGCTTAGTCTTATTGGTTGCCCCTTGTGGGTAACTTTGTTTTTCCCATGCTGCTATCAGGATTCTTTCTTTGTCTTTGGTGAGTTTGATGATGATATGTCTTAGTGATTTTCTTTTGGGGTCTATCCTATTTGGGGCTCGTAGGACTTCCCAAATGGATATATTCTCATCTTTCATCATACCAGGAAAATTCTCTTCCAACAAATCTTTGACAATTTTCTCAGTGGTTTTCTTTTTTTCTTCCTGTTCTGGAATTCCAATTACATGTAGGTTATTCCTTCTGATGGTATCCCACATGAATCTTGGGCTTTCTTCATTTCGTTTTGATCTTTTTTTCTGACTGATCCCTTTCCAAAGGAGTATTGAGGTATTTGCCTTCAATCTCACTAATTCTGTTTTCCATTGATTCAATTCTACTCGTTTGCCCATTCAATGTGTTATCTATTTCTGAAAATTTAGTTTTAATCTTCTGGATTTCTGTCTGTAGATTTTGTCTCATTCTCTTATTTTTCACTTATTTTGTCATTTTGTTCTTGTATTGTCTTCTGAAATTGTTCTAGGGTTTTCTCTGTGTTTTCCTCAATTTTGTCACTGTTTTCCTTGAGCTGTCTCTCAATTTGTTGAAGGTACCTAAATATAATTCTTTTGAATTCCTTATCAGGGAGTTCCAATGCTGCATCTTCCTCAGGGATGTGTTTTTGGTCTATATCCTGGTCCCTTGTTTCTCTTGCTTTATCTTGCTTCTTTGTGTGGACTGTGATGCTCTGCTGTCTTGAGACATTGTGACATTTTTGCATTTATATTTATTTGGTGATTGTATGTTGGAGTGACTTGCCCACAATATTAATTTTCTTTGTTTTGTTTGTATGTTATCTACGTAAGCAGGGTACTGTGCTGTGCTCCTCTGTTTGCCAGTTAACAGCACTTATACACTCACCACCTGTATCTCCTTTCCTGCTATCTGCCTCCCGTACGTCCTTGCTGTTCTAGGCAAATGGAGTGTACTCTTAGGTCCCTGGAATCCAAATAAGAATGCTGTCATTTTAAAATCCAAAATGGCCATCACCTCTAAACAATCAAAATGACCATGCCCTCTGGACAAGCAAAAGTCCACAATTCAAGTTGTCTGCTTCCTTGTTGTTTCCCTTTCTAGTCATCCGCCACCAGTACAGTCATCCCTGTAGCCCTTGGAGACCAGGGCTGGTCTTTAAGACAATTCTCAGGTCCCAAGACCACTTGGTAATATTTAGGCTGCTGGTCTCATCAGAGTAGCTGGCAGTACACTGGACCATCTCCGTACTCACTGTATTTGTTCACGTTTTTCCACTAGTTGGTGCTTAATTCACTTCTATATACTTCCTTTCAAAGCTCAGGGTTCCAGGATTATCTTCTGTGTCTGTCAACTGGTTTCTCTTTTCTTTGTTGAAGAGGGTCTGTGTAGCTGGCCTGCCTATTCTGCCATCTTACCAGAAGTCCTGGTTATGATTATTTTTAAAAAAGGTTACTGAGGAAAACCAAATTGGCTAAAGTGATATAAAACTACAGATTAAAAATAGGGGCTTATAGGTTAACACAGCATTCAGTTTGTCAAATAAGAATCTACAGAAGTAATACAATCTTATTTCAACATCAAAAATAATCATTAAAGGGGGTATTCTTCAAGTAAAACAGCTTATCCAAAAAGGGTATCTAAAAATCAACTGTAAAACTTCTTATAAAAATACTTAAAAGAAATAGGTGTATCATACATAACTAAACTGTCATCTGCAGTCACTTACTCCAAACAGTGAAAGCTGACTGCTTAAAAATTTGGACATGAAATCATATAAAATGAGTTCCAATTCTAGAACCCTCATGTATAAGTAAAAGTTTCTCCTAAGAGAAGTCCCTGGGTGGGACAATTGGCTAAGTAAATGACTACTAATGAAAAAAGCTGGAGGTCTGGATCTGCCCCAGAGGCACCTCAGAAGAAAAACCTGGTGATCTGCTACTGAAAGGTCATAGTCTGGAAAGCTCTATGAAGTAGTACACACAAAAGGCCACCATGAGTTGGAATCCACTCGATGGTAATGGGTTTATGCTACATTGGTGACACCATTTCTCATTTTATGACACAAAATTATTTCAAATTACTGCAAAAGGTATCATTAGCACCAAATACCAGACTACAGATTAATGCATAGACAGGTGAGAAAATCAAGTAGGGATAAATGAACAGGAATATACTCTAAACAAAAGATAGATTTGGCTGAAGATAATCTTACATATGCCTTTGTGCTACAAAATTAGCCACATATATGACAGAAGCAACAGAAGATAGTGTTGGAGTAACATCTCAGAGACAACAAAACACCTTTTTTTTTTTTTTTTAATTGTGATTTGGGTGAAAGTTTACAGAGCAAATTCACTTTCCATACAGCAGTTCACATACACTTTATTTCATGACACTGTCTATAATTTACCCCAATGCAACAGCTCTCCTCCCACTTCCTCCCAATAATTACCTCTTCCCTGCATCCATCCCTCCATGCACTCTGCCCCCTGAACCGTCTTCCTGTGTATACAGCCCTTCTTTCTCCCATGATTGTTCTCTCCAAGGAGTGTATCTTCTTCAGGTAAACGTTCAACTCATATGCCTGTCTTTTGTTTGGATGGATGCTACAGGTGTACATTTAATTCCAGACCTGAAGGGCAGCTAGGGCCCATAGTCTCAGTGGTTCCACCAGGCTCTATCAGACCAGCAAACCTGGTTCCCCCACCTTTTTAATCCCCCCAAATGACTGACTGCTAATCAGAAGGCTGGCAGTTCAAACCCCCCAGCCATTCCTCAGAAGGAAGATGGGGCAATCTACTTCCGTAGTGACACTGCCTCGGTAACACAAGGAGGGGTCGTATGAGTCGGGTCCAGCTTGAAGGCACATAACAACAATAACAAATGATTCTGAGTTTTGCTCCACATTGTTCTCCCTCTCTATCCATGATCTATCTCCTATTTAGATTCCCCTCCAACTGGTTGACAGTGGTAGCCGGGCACCATCTAGTTCTTGTCTCATAGTTGTATAGGCTGCAGATCGCATGGTGTTCCAGTCACTAAGACTAATTGCGTCCATGAATCTTTGGTTTTCTTTATTCTTCTTTGCTCTGGACGAGGAACAACCAAACATCTTGTGAGAAAGAATCACCAGGCGTGAGGGCTCAGGACTGTAGTCTTGGGGGATATCTTACTCAGTTGGCACACAAGGTCATAAAAATTTTGTTTTACAACCTACTTTGGTGAGTAGCAACTTGCGTCTTAAAAGGTTTCAAGTAGCCATCTAAGATACAGCTATTATCACCTCCTGTCTGGAGCAAATAAGAGTGAAGAAAATCAAAGTCATCTGGAAATAATTAGTCCAAATATAAGATGAACCACAAAGACTTCAGCCTCCATAACCTCAGATGAGAAGAAGTAGATGGTACCCGGCTACCATAACCAATGCCATCTGCTTGGAAAGGGATCAAATCTGGAGACCTGGATAGACAGGAAAGAAAAATGTGGAACAAAATTCAAATGCATGAAAATGACCAGACTGGATGACTTCTGGTAAGATGGAAGAATAGGAAGACAAGTGACACAGACCCTCTACAACAAAGAAAAGAAAAACCAATTGACAAAGATATAGAAAATACCTGGAGCCCTGAGCTTTGAAAGGAACTATGCAGAAGTTGATCAAGCACCAACTAGTGTAAAAACCTGAACGAAAACAGTGAGTAAAGAGACAATTGGAGCTGCGGACTATCAGCTACTCTAGTGGGACCAACAGCTTGAATATTTCCAACTGGTATTGGGATCTGAGGATTGACCTAAAGATCAACCCTGGTCACCAAGGGCTGCAGGGACAACTGCGCTGGTGGTCTATGAGTAGAAAGGGAAACAACAAGGAGGGAGACAAGCTGAACTGTTGACTTCCTACGGTCTGGAGGGCACAACCATTTTGATTGTTTACACGCAGAAGCCATTTTGGTATTTAAAGTGACCGAGGGTGCAGCCATTTTGAATGTTTACAAGTGGTAGCCATTTTGGATATTTAAAGTGACCAAGGACACAGCCATTTTGAATCTTTACAAGTGGTAACAATTTTGGATTTTAAAGTGATAGCATTCTCATTCAGATTCCAGAGACCTAAAAATAGGCTCTCTTTGCAAAGGTTGGAAGGGACATATGAGAGGTTGACAACAGGAAAGGAGACAGGTGGTGAGTGTATAAGTGCTATTAACTAATGAATAGAGGAGCACAGTACCCTGCTTGCATAGATAATATACAAAGAAAACCAAGAAAATGAAGATCGTGGACAAGTCACTCCAACATACAATCACCAATTAAGTATAAACAAAAAAAGTCAGAATGCTTCAGAGACAACAGAGCATCACAGTGCACACAAAGAAGCAAGATAAAGCAGGAGAAACAAGGGACCAGGATACAGACCCAAAACATATCTGAGGAAGATGCAGCATTGGAACTCCCTGATAAGGAATTCAAAATAATTATATTTAGGTATCTTCAATGAATTGAGAGACAGATCAAGGAAAAACACAGATAAAACCCTAGAACAATCTCAAAAGACAATACAAAAACAAAATGAAAAAATAAATGAAAAATTAAAAATGATACAAAATCTACAAACAGAAATCCAGAAGATTAATACTATTTTCAGAAATTGATAACACATTGAATGGGCAAAGAAGCAGAATTGAATCAATGGAAGACAGAATTAGGGAGATTGAAGGTAAATACCTGAACACTTCTTTGGAAAGAGATAAATCAGAAAAAAGATCAAAACAAAATGAAGAAAGTCTAAGGTTCATGTGGAATACCATCAAAAGGAATAACCTATGTGTAATCAGAATTCCAGACCAAGAAGAGACAAATAGAACCACAGAGAAAATTGTTGAAGATTTGTTGGAAGAGAATTTTCCTGGTATTTTGAAAGATAAGAATATATCCTTTCAGGAAATCCAATGAACCTCAAACAGGATAGACCCAAAAAGAAAATCATCAAGACATATCATCAAAATTATCAAAACCAAAGACAAAGAATCATGAGAGAAGCATAGGAATAACGAAAAGTTATCTACAAGGGCAACCAGTAAGACTAAACTCAGATTTCTCGACAGAAACCATGCAGGCAAGAGTACCATGGGATGGTATATATAAAACACTGAAAGAGAAAAATTTCCACCCAAAAATTATATACCCAGCAAAACTGTCCCTCAAATATGATGGTGAAATTATGACATTTCCAGGTAAGTAGAAATTAAGGGAATTTGCTAAAACCAGACCAACCTTACAAAAGATGCTAAAGGGAGCTATTTGGACAGAGACGCAACAGAAAACAACAACTGACCATTAACACACATGATGAAATAACCCAGAAACCAACCCAGCTATAGAAGTACCCAAAGTAAATAAGCCTACGAGATTGTAAACAGGGAACCAGAGATATCAATTGACAAATGAGGACAACTACAAACCGAAAAGAGGGAAAAACCTGTGTTCTATGGAGCAGAACTTCCCTGATATGATGAGCTTCTAGATAGTAGGGAAGTCAAGATAACTACAAGATACTATGGACTATACTAAATTTGGGAAGAAAACTATAATTCACAGGGTAACCTAAAAGAAAAATGATAAATCATCACATCAAAAAGGAGGACCAGCATAAATATTCAGCAAATACTAAAACAACAGCAATGAAGGAAGTGATAACACAATTCATAAATAAAATAAGCTCAGCATAGAAAATTTTATGGAATAAAGAAATCAACACCATTAAAAAAAAGCACAAACCAAAAATGACAGCAAGAAATTCTTATTTGCCAATAATTACGTATCTGGCAAGGGACTTATCTCTAAGAATTATAGTGGAAGAGTGGATGACCAAACTATGGTACATACACATAATAGAATGCTATGCAGCATTAAAGAATAATGTAGAGTCTGCAAAACTCTGCAAAATAGGAGTTCCGGTAAGATGGCGGACTAGGCAGAAAGACTGCACACACCCTCTTCAACAAAGAAAAGGGAAACCAATTAACACAGACATAGAAGATAATCCTGGATCCCTGAGCCTTGAAGGGGAGGCTATAGAAGTGGACAAAACGCCAACTAGCAGAAGAATTTGCATAAAAATACCAAAAAAAGAGACTGACGGAGCTGGGATCTGGCAGTGAGCCTGAGCAATCCTGCTGGCACGGCACAGACAGCATGGAGACTGCCGAATGGTGGTAAGACCTAAGAATTAATCTAAAAATCAGCCCTGTGAGCCAGGGACTGCATGGAGGACTGCTCTGGTGGCTGGGGAATAAACGGAGAAGGTGAAGAGAAAGGCAGGCTGAGCTGTGGACTTTTGCCGGTCCGGAGGTCACTGCCATTTTGAATGTTTAAAAGGGGCTTGCCTATTTTGGATATTTAAAAAGACAGCACTCTCACAGATTCCTTGGGCTTAAGAATATATTTTGCTTTCCAGAAACCCAAAGAACACTCCAAACCTGCAAGACTGAAAAAGCCAATGATAAAAAACCACCAGGAAGAGCCTGAATCACCCTTGGCCGCTTTTCACAAACAGTTAATAGAGATATAAATACAATAACGCCACGATGCCTCAGAGACAAAAGACCATCACAGTCCACACAAAGAAGCAGGATAAAGTGGTAGAAACAAGGGAGTAGGATACAGACCCAGAACACATCCCTCAGGAAGAAGCAGCATTGGAACTCTCTGATAAGGAATTCAAAAGAATTATCTTTAGGTATCTTCAAAGGATTGAGAGACAGAGAAAAGTGGTAGAAACAAGGGAGCAGGATACAGACCCAGAACACATCCCTCAGGAAGAAGCAGCATTGGAACTCTCTGATAAGGAATTCAAAAGAATTATCTTTAGGTATCTTCAAAGGATTGAAAGACAGACCAAAGAAAACACAGAAAAAACCTTACAAGAATTTGGGAAGAAAATACAAGAACAAAACGAAAAATTAGAAAAGATTCTAAATCTACAGATAGAAATCCAAAAGATTAATACTAAATTGTCAGAAATAGATAACACACTGGAAGGGCAAAGGAGAATAACTGATGCAATGGAAGACAGAATTAATAACATTGAAGCCAATACATGAATACTTCTTTGGAAAGGGATCAATCAGAAAAAAAATCAAAACAAAATGAAGAAAGCCTAAGGTTCATGTGGGATACCATCAAAAGGAATAACTTATGTATCATTGGAATTCCAGAACAGGAAGAAAAAAACAAAACAACTGAGAAAATTGTCCAAGATTTGCTGGAGTAGAACTTCCATGATATGATGAAAGGTGAGAATATATCCATTCAGGGACTCCAACGAACCCTAAACAGGATACACCCCAAGAGAAAATCACCAAGACACATCATCATCAAACTCATCAAAACCAAAGAAAAAGACAGAATCCTGAAAGAAGCACGGGAAAAACAAAAAGTTACCTACAAAGGACAGCCAGTAAGAATAAGCTCTGTTTTCTCAGCAGAAACCATGCAAGCAAGGAAGCAATGGGATGGCATATATAAAACCCTGAAAGAGAAAAATTTTTAACCAAGAATTATATACCCGGCAAAACTGTGCCTCAAATATGATGGTGAAATTAGGAGATTTCCAGATAAGGAGAAACTAAGGAAATTCCTTAGAAGCGGACCAACCTTGTAAGACATGCTAAAGGGAGTCCTTTGAACAGAGAACCAAAAATAGCAAATAACAACTGACAATTAATACCCAAGATGACATAAACAAGAAACCACAGCTATGGACATATTCAAAGTAAAATGAGCTTATAAGATTGTAAACAGGGAACCAGAGACATCAATTGCCAAGTGAGGACAACTACAAACAAAAAGAGGGAAAACACTGTATAGTTACAGAACTACTAAATGGTGAGGAAGTTAAGAGAGTTGCAACATAGAATGGACTGTTCTAAACTCGGGGAGAAAATTATAAATCATAGGGTAACCTCAAAGAAAAATGATAAACCTTCAATCACAATAAAAAAGAGGACAAGCACAAATATGCAGCATATACTAAAACAACAACAATAAGGAAATGATAACACGATTCATAAACATAATGAGCTCAGCACAGAAAATAATATGGAACAAGGAAATCAGGGACACCATTAAAAAACATATAACAAAATGACAGCAACAAATCCAAACTTACCAATAATTACCCTGAATATTAATGGATTAAATGCACCACTCAAGAGATGGAGAGTTGCAGATTGGATAAGAAAACAAAATCCATCAATATGGTGCCTACAAGAGACACACCTTAGAGATAAAGAAAAAAAATAGACTAAAAATCAAAGGCTGGAAAAAGATAAATCAAGCAAATGGCAACTGTAAGAGAGCAGGAGTGCCAATATTAATTTCTGATCAAACTGACTTTAAGACAAAAACCATCAAATGAGACAAGGAAGGACATTATATAATGATTAAAGGATCAATTGAACATGAAGATATAACAATAATAAATATCTACAGACCCAATGAAAGAGCCCCAAAATACATAAATCAGTTCTGAAAAGAGTTGAAAAGCCAAATAGATAACTCCACAGTCATAGTGGGAGACTTTAATACACCACTTTCTTTGAAAGATAGAACAACTGGAAAGAAACTCAACAGAGATGCAGAGGAGCTAAACATTACAATCCACTACTTTGGCTTTACAGATATCTACAGAACACTTCACCCAACAGCAGCACAATACACCTTCTTCTCCAGGGCACATGGAACATTTTTCACGATAGACCATATGTTAGGCCATAAAGTAAGCCTTAATAAATTTAAAAACATTGAAATACTGCAAAGCATCTTCTTAGATCATAATGCTCTCAAATTAGAAATCAAGAATAGGCAGATCAACAGGAAAAGAGTAAACACATGGATACTGAACAACACTCTCTTGAGAAAGACTGGGTAAGAGAAGAAATCAAAGTTGATATTCGAAAATTCCTTGAATCAAATGAGAATGAAAACACGACATACCAAAATCTTTGGCACACAGCAAAAGCAGTGATCAGAGGCCAATT
>NW_006921832.1:3681545-3682194 GCF_000298275.1 Orycteropus afer afer
CAACGTCCAAAAATCAGTTGGATTCCTCTATAGCAGCAAAGAGATTGCTGGAAAATAAATAAAGAAATCAATACCGTTTACAATTGTTGTTGTTGTCGTTATGTGCGGTGAAGTTGGGCCCGACTTATAGTGACCCGTCCTTGGGCTTCTGAGGCAGTTTCACTACAGAAATAGATTGCCCCATCTTCCTTCCGAGGAGTGGCTGGTGGGTTTGAACCACCAGCCTCCTGGTTAGCAGTCAAGGGCCTTAGGCACTACGCTACAGTTTACAATAGCTAACAAAAAAATAAAATACTTGGGAATAAATCTTATCAGGGACACAAAAAACCTCTACAAAGAGAACTATAAAAGACTACTTCAAGAAACCATAAGAGATCTACATAAATGCAAGTACATATACCATACTCATGGATAGGAAGATTGAACATTGTGAAAATGGCATTTCTACCCAAAGCGCTCTATACATTCAATGCAATCCTAATCCAGATCTCATCAACATTCTTTAAGGATATGGAAAAACCAATCACTAACTTTATATGGAAAGGAAAGAGACCTTGGATAAGCAAATAACCATTGAAGAAGAAAAACAAAGTAGGAGATCTCACACTACCGGATCTCAAAACCTACTATACAGCCACAGTAGTCAAAA
>NW_006921832.1:3684378-3685056 GCF_000298275.1 Orycteropus afer afer
TCACAAAAGGACAAATATTGTATTAGTCTGTTATTGTAAAACTTAAGGAAAGGGTTATCTATTGAAGGAAATTTTCTTTGTTGGTTACCAGGGAAGGGAGGGGAAGGGAGGGAATGCTGTTAGATATACAGAGATAAGTATTGATTTGGGTGAAGAGAAGGGCAATGTAACAAATGTGAGTGACCGATATGGCGGCATTGAGGATAAGAAAGACATAGTGAGGTACATGGGAGGTACAGACAACAAAGATGAACCCTTTTGTGCATACAGTACTGCATTGTCAGTGAAGGCAAACATGAGTATATGGGTGGATAGATGGGTAGACAGGCTGAATGGTTAGTTATGTCTATGAAATGGGGAGTGTATCCAAGAGAGAGACAGGGTTGGCAGACAATGGTTCTATAAGTTTATGTGAATAATCAGAATTCCCAGCGGTATAGTAGAGCTGACAAGGGGCAAGGTTGTGGCCACTGCTTGGTCACAGCCAGCTACCCAGAGGGACCGAGCAGTTGAACCTGTGGGCTTGGGATCATAGTCACAGGGGACATAAAGCTCAATTGGCATAACATACTATATAAACCCCTGTTCCACCTCCTACTTTGGCGAGTAGCAACTGGGATCTTAAAAGCTAGCAAGCTGCCATCTAGATGCAACGATGGGTCTCTCCTCATCCAGAGC
>NW_006921832.1:3685316-3707561 GCF_000298275.1 Orycteropus afer afer
GGGGGGGGGGACCAGGTTTGCTGGTTTGATAGAGCCTGGTGGAACCACTGAGACTGTGGCCCCTCGCTACCCTTCAGGTCTGGAATTGAACCCACACCCATGGTTTCCAGCCAAACAAAAGACAGGCATATGAGTTGAACATTTACTTCAGGTAGATACACTCCCTGGAGAGAACAATCAAGGGAGAAAGAATGGCTGCTAATGCACAGGGAGACAGCTCAGGGGCAGGAATGCATGGAGGGATGGACACTGGGAAGAGGTAACTATGGGGAGGAAGTGGGAGGGGAGCTGTTGCATTGTGGCCAACTGTGGTCAATGTCATGAGATAAAGTATATGTGAACTGCTGTATGGAAAGTGAATTTGCTCTGTAAATCTTCATCGAAATCACACCAAAGAAAAAAAAAAAACACCGCAAAATATAGATGAAGTTGGAGGATACTATGCTGAATGACCTAAGTCAATCATAGAAGGACAAATATACTATAAGTTCTTTGATGTGGAGGGTCAAGGAAAGGCTTATATATTGGAGGGAAACTTTCTTTGTTAGTTGCCAGGGATGGGAGAGGAGAGGAGGGAACAGTGCAAAAAAAAAAAAAAAAAGCACTGACCCATGTCATTTTAGTGTTGTGTATTTCAGTGTAGATAAAGTATATTTCCATAAAATGCATTAAAAAAAAAAAAGACGACCAGAACTATTGGTCAGAAATAGACTGGTAGAATCTCTTGAGACTATGGCTCCAGGTTACCTTTCAGGCCTAGAAATGTACTCACCTCCAAGGTTTGGGAAGGTAATTTGGACCATGAAATCAGATGTACATGAACTATTCAATGTAAAACAAGTATGCTATGGAAATTTGCACCCAAAGTGCAATATAAATAAATAAAATTACTGCAAAAGCTTTGTGGAATTCAATACAAAACAAATATGCCATTTATTTAAAAAGTAAACCCTAGTCATACCCTATTCAGGAAGCATGTGGTTTGTATATATAAGAGGTATTACACTACATAAAAATAAAAAGTGTTTAAAATCTCACATAGGTTAATCTTTTAGCAATTCATTTTTATATAGTAGTCAGAAATATAAAGTATTTATTTACTGGTTGTTAAACCCTCTAAATAATACTGCTTCTCATATTTTTACAGATGTCAAATTTTTAAAAACCTTAAGATATAATTCATACAAAATATAAGAATATTGCCAAAGAAATAGGTAGCTGGAATTAAAAAGCACATAGTTATAAAATAATCAAGCAGTGGATTAAAGAAACAGTATATTCCAGCAGTATAATGGGAATTTAAATTTTTCAGAAATACCCACAGCTTTCCAGCTCCATCATTCATAAAATGATCAAAGAGAAAGACTACCAAAAAAAAAAAAAGAGAGAGATAAAAAAGATTCCTTTTAAAGAGCTGTGGTGTAGTAAACTACCTGGTATACCTTTTCTAGCCGTAAGTTTTATTTAAGTTATCAATCTGGGGTATTTCTCACGCAAGTGGCACAAAGCAATGTTCTGGGAAGTTCACTCTCAGGTGTTTAGAATTCTGACGTTATTGATTGGTTAGTTTGGCCACTCCGCCAGGTGAAAAGGAGCCCTTGTAGAGGCAGAAAAAGTCTGACTGTTGGCTGAGAAAGATTATGCTGCTGAGAGAAATGTGCTCCTGAGAGACACATGCTGCTAGAGAGACCGAGAGACATGCGCTGCTGAGAGATAGACACAGAGAGACACACATTGCTGAGAAAGAGATGCTGGGAGACAGACAGAGACACTAGACTGTTGCCTGAGAGATGGTGGGCTGAGAGAGACTGAGCATTTTTCCTCAACTTGAATTGTAGCCTGGTGTTTCCCTAATAAATCCCATAATCTGTGAGTTCTGTGTGGCCACTGCAGTGAATTACGAAACCCAGCAGAGAGGTGGGGGGTGCTGCGGGAGGAACTGTTGTTGAAAGGGCTGGAAGGAGGCAGCATGTTTGGCCTTGCAGGAATAGGCCTTGGGCTACTGACAGTGATTCTGTCTTCCTCTTGTGGGGTTAGAGGAGGTCAGAAGATGAGGCCTCCTTGCCCCCTTAGCAAGAGTATAATATGTGATTGTTAATTTTATTGTAAATTAGCTGCCCTTTGCTCTGCTGGGATGCTTATAGCCAGAAGCACAAGTAATTTTATTAATTACATGGAACACTGAAATCTTTCGGCTACAAGACTTTGATTTATATCATTTTATCCAACTTTAAATACAAGCATATCTTCCAAACACCAACAAAAAAATACTGTATTGAAAAGCTTTCAGACAGGAAAACCAAGACTTTTTTTTTTTCCAAAGAATGATACTATCACTCTACAATATATCCCACTGGAAGTTACTATGGTCTATTTCTAAGAAGATAAATACATCATTCTTCAAAAAGGCTCCAAGTATTTCTCAAATAATCCCTGCTCAGAGCCTGTGACCAATTCCGGACATCAACATCATACACACTGAAGTGGAACCATTTTATTATGCTAACTAGATAATATTCAAGAATGCCATTTCTACTTTCAACCTTTGGGGAATTGGCAGAGATTCTGCAGTGGGCTGAATGCTCATTTGTTTTCTAAGGCAATTCAATGCTGCATTATAAGAGACACCCAAGAATTTTAATGGCAAACAATTTGTATTCTGTGTGACTTAGCATAAAAGCTCCAATATAATTCAACTCATTATACAAATTCTATGGTTAGTATGTATGTTGCCCTAAAAATCAGCTTTTTGGTTCAATTCCTAATTATTGACCCAACTATGATTTACCAGATAGTAAGAATTTAAGGCACTAAAAATCAACAACGAAAATCATCACATTTCTTTGTATTTTTTTTTTTAAGGCCTCAGGGATGCTCTAACCAACCAAACTCTGCCATCAAGGAGATTCTGATTCATCGTGACTTTACAGGACAGAGCAGAGCTGCACGTATTCAAGGGCGTTCAAGACTATAAATCTTAAAGGAAGCAGACTGTCTCATCCTCCTCCTGCAGAGAGGCTGGCGAGTCCAAACTACTTTTGGTTAGCAGCCTAATACTTTAACCATTGTGCCACCAGAGTTTCTGCGGTGTAGTAACTTACTTAGTGTGGCTTTTCTACCCATAAGCCTTTGTAAACTCCAAGGTGGGAATTGCTATTAGCAACTAAGGAGATCCTGATTTTAAAGTCGCCCACCTGGGTTATTTCTGTTGGGCGTGGCAAAATACAATGTTCTGGGAGGTTCCCACTCTCTTTCACGTGCTTAGAGTTCTGATGCTGTGATTGGCTAGTTTGACCACCCTTCTGGGCTCGAAAGGAGGCCTCCTGGAGGCAGAACTCTCTCTGACTGCTGGTTGAGGAAGACGCGCTGCTGAAAGAGACACATGCTCGGGAAAGAGACACATGCTGCTGGGAAAGAGACGCAAGAGACACGCATTGCTGAGTGAGACACCGAGGGACCAGTACTGCTGGGAAAGAGACTGTGAGAGACTGTTGGCCGAGGGACGGTGGGCTGGGAGAGAGACTGAGCATTTTTCTTGGACTCGAATTGTAGCCTGGTGCTTCCCTAATAAACCTCATAATCTGTGAGTCCTGTGTGGCCACTGCAGCAAATTATCAAACCCAGGAGAGAGGTGGTGGGTGCTTTGGGAGGAACGGCTGGAGCAAGGGCTGGAGGGGGGAGGCAGCATGTCTGGCCTGGCAGGAATAGGCCTTGGGTTACTGCTGGTAATCCTGTCTTCCTCTTGGAGGGTTAGAGGAGGTCAGAACATGTGGCTTCCTTGCCATTTTTGCAGTTCCTAAGGGTTACTCTTAGGACTCCTTTTATTCCCTTTCCTAAATCCTGATAATCTGTTTTCTTATTTGACCAATAAACCTAAACTCTACTTATTGTCTGAATAAATAAGTAAAATTCAGGGAAAATATTAGAAATGAATACAATAAAATAATTAAGCATGAACCAACAATTCATCCCATCATGAAGTATTTTTTACTAGGGCATAGCAACATCTTTAGGCTTAGCGTGTACTACCTCATGAGAGATTCGTCGTTGTTCAATATATGCCATAAACTGTGAACTGAGACTGTCTGAGTCCAGGCCCTTGGGCTGCCTCACCTCCTCCTCTTCCTCCTCTGCAGCACAGCTGTCGATGTAGTCAATCTGATCCAGATCATGTTCCACTGTAAACACCACACACAAACACCAAAAGGCGCTTTCAGATTAGACAGCAAACACAAGACACTTATTTAAATCGTATTCTTTCCTTTTTCCCAACATTTTTTACTCCAAGAGTGAGAGAAATGTAGCCATTATTATTTAATCCATAGCCGCTCACAAAAACAGGCTCCAGAAAATACTGATCCTAATTCACTAAAGAACTCAGTAAAATCAGTGTAAATTATTAGAATTTGGATCTCAATTTTTTTTTCTTTCTATAGCTCCCTGTTGTTTTGAATAAGGCAATGTAAGTTTGTAAGAAAAACAGAGAGGAAGGTTAATTTTTAAAGATGAAAAGGTACATGTACTTTTAGGACTTTCCATGATTTAGGTTTGGGGCTTACGCATAGGAGAGTTGGGAGGCAAAAAACCTAGCAAAGTCAACTCAAAGGAAAGAAGAAGGCAATTCAGTAAAAAAAAGTAGGAAACAACTATTTAGCTGTTTTACAGCAATCTGTGACTGGGAAGGAATCATTTGAGGAAATTTTTTTTCTTCCCAAGTGCTTTGAGGTGAGAACACATAGTCACATCATTATTTCATCTGGTATGTTTGTCAATGGCTCATTGTTTTTAAGTTTAAAAAGTAATTCTTTTTAAAACCTAGCTAAAATGGGAGACTAGAAAGGAAACTTGTTTCTAAGATGATTTCTCTAGGGAAGTATTAAACCTCAGTCATTATTTTATGATGATGTTTTTTGAAAGAGAACTACACTACATAAGGATTCCAATTGCTGTGATCTTTTGGAAGCAGAATGCCAATCCTTTCTTCCGAGGAGCTGCAGGTAAGATTCAAACTGCCAAACCCTCAGTAGCTGAGTGCTTAACTGTTTGCACCATCCAGACTCCATGATGTTCCACAGACTATCTACAAGTTGCAGTTGCTGAGAACAGTAAATGTGAAAGAATCTCTCAATCTAGTTTTTTAATTCATTTATTTAAAAATAATCCCATAACTACAATTAATAATATAAAATTAATGTTGAGTTATTAGAGTTTAATAGCTAAAAAATGGGAGGGGGGATTTATAAATCTATACCGACATGAGAAACCAGCTATATGAATGTATTAATGTGGTATAACTTGCAGGTTAAGTAATTAATAAATAATTCATACTATAACTATCTCCTAGGAATGAAGCATCACTTAATACTATGCAGATCAGTGCTGTCGAAGAGAAATGGTATGCAATCCACAAAAGTGTAGCACATATATAATTTTAAACTTTCTAGTGTCATATTTTTAAGAAAATGTAAAAAGCTACAAGTGACATTAGTAATATATTTTACTCAATATATTCAAAATACTATTTCAACATATAATGAAAAATATTGATATTTTACATTCTATTTTTCATACAAAATCTTTAAAATATGATGTACATGCAACACTACAGCCTGTCTCAATTCAGAAAAGCCGTATTTTAAATGTTTAATAGTGAGATCTAGACATTATTTTAAGTCTGAAATGAACTAATGAGAGCAAGAACTCATAAAAAGAGAAATTAAAAAGAAAACTACTGATATGTGAATAGAACAGTAAGGACAGAAATAAAGAAGAATATGAGATGGTAAGGAAAAAAAGAGTAAACCACTTAATTGAAACCACTCTTCAGAGAGAAAAGCTCTTCTCAGATAATGTAACTGATTTCTAGAAAAGCAAAGTTATTTCTCCCTTATAATTGGCCCCCCAAATTTAATCATTAGAACTTGGTAATCCAAACTAGAGCAATACTGAATGGAATGCTAAATCAAGAGTGTATCTCAGAAGTAGGAGGAAGAAGAAAGACCTCCACTTGTTAATGAACTATAAAAACTAAAACTATTTTAAATTCCAGAGTAAGTGGGACTCAGATACCCTTGAAGAGCATAATTTCAGATGAAAGAAAAGGTAAGCAAGAAATATACTAAATTCCTGAAAGAGGCAAATAATGAACATGGAGAGAATCTTAAAGGAGAACAGTACTTTAAAAATAGCAATGGTGACATCGAGATAAACAATGACTACATCTAAGTGAACTGTTTTTGGTAAACTTTCTCTCCAAAATAAAAATGAGAAACACTGTACTTTAACTACAGAAAACAGAGAAATTGAAATTTAACTTCAATGGAAAATATCTTTTTTTCAATCAAATATGAAAAAAGATTATCTTTAAAAGAAGACTGAAGAAGCTACAAATAAACAAAAGGAGTGAATGTGAAAACAGCTGAAGTGCTATAAAGACTTCAGATGCCATCAATAATATTGTTTTACCTCCACCATTTGTTACCACTAAACTGCTGCGATTCTCTTGGTATTGGCTCTCTCTTCGTAGTCTCTGTTCTTTAGTAATCTCTGCTACTCGAAGAGGCAGATCTGAAAATTCATCTGTAGGCTTAAAAAACAGAAGAAACATTAAAGAAGTATTTTAAAATTTATACAAGATAACCATTGAAGGTATAAGTAGAATATAAACTCTTTAAATTTTATATTTAAAAAGAAATAGCAAGGTATATGTGGCTCTAAAGATGTACATATGTGCATAAGTTATCAGTATATATATGTAACTATAGGAGCGCTGGTAGTGTAGTGCCTAAGGCACTTGACTGCTAACCAGAAGGCTGGAGGTTCAAACCCACCAGCCACTCCTCGGAAGTAAGGCTGGGCAATCTACTTCCATAGTGATACCTCCTCGGAAACCCAAGGAGGGGTTGCTATAAGTCAGGTCTGACTGGACGACACATAACAACAACAACAACATATGTATCTGTATAGGAGCTCTGGTAGCGCAGCGCCTAAGGCATTTGACTGCTAACCAGAAGGCTGGTGGTTCAAACCCACCATCCATTCCTCGGAAGGAAGATTGGGCAATCTACTTTTGTAGGGATACCACCACACAAACCCAAGGAGGGGTCGCTATGTGTCTGATTCAACTCAATGGCAATTTTTTTTTTTTTTTAATATATCTGTATGGATACAGCCACATGCATGTACACAACCACCCAGACTTACCTACAGAAGCAATTACAAATGGGCTGTGGTCTACAAGTGAAATAAGAGTTCTAGTGGTATAGTGTTAATCAGCTATTAACCAAAACCAGCTGCTCTGTGGGAGAAAGAGGAGGCAGTTGGCTTCCATAAATATTTAAATATTTACAGCCTTGGAAACCCTATGGGCAGTTCTACTCTGTCCATAGGATCACTGTGAGTCAGAATTCAATCAATGGCAGTGAAATCCACTTGGTTTTTGTCCCAATGAAACAATGATATGCATGGGAGATTATCAATCTAGCTAATAAAATAATATTTAACTATTTAACCCAATTTATAGCTAAAATATTAAACCTCAGTAAATAAAAAAAAAAAAACAGAAATTAAACAAAACAGGAAAATACTATAATTAGCTAAGAAAGTTGTTGTTGTTATGTGCCGTTGAGTCAAACCCGACTCATAGTGAGTGACCCCTCCTTGGGTTTCCGAGGCAGTATCACTATGGAAGTAGGATTGCCCAACCTTCCTTCCGAGGAGTGGCTGGTGGGTTTGAACCGCCAGCCGTCTGGTTAGCAGGCAAGTATCTTAGCCACTATGCTACCAGAGCTTCCAGCTAAGAAAGTTATGTGCAGGTTTCCCCTACGATCTGAAATTAGAGGGTTCCTATGAAACCTCTGTAACCTAAAATGGCATGAAGTGAAGAAGCAATTACCGTTAATTTATATAGGAAAAATTTTTGAACATTCCCAGACCCAAAAAATAACCTACCAGTTATACCAAATAACACATAAAACCTGAAATAACACTAATATATAGTGTTCACAAAGTTCAAAGCTACAGTGGCTGGACCTTGAGATGCTCAGTTTAATTTCTGAGGAAGGAGCTTGGTGATAACACTCTCACTGCTAAGGACCTCTTTCAAGTGATGAGGAGCAAGGTGTGTGCTGACTCTTTAATGGCTCACTGCAAAACACACACTAAGGCTAGTTTTGCTTTTCATTTTTTTTGGAAAAAGGAAAAATCCACTTTAGATTTCTTTCAGTTAGCGAAAACAGGTACTAATGTATGCAGGTCTTGTATAAAAGCTAAATGGTGTAAAGTGAACTTTTGAAAAGTGGGGGTTATCTGTATTTATTATGTATGTTGGTATATTTCACTTAAGTTCCCACATCTTTACCCCTCAGCCTAACAGTCCTATTTGTTTCCTCATCTTCTGTATTTCTTTTCTCACCTCTGCTCAAGATTACCCAGATCCTTAAATTTCAAGCTTCACGTGTAACTGGTTCAGCTCCTATTTGGCTCTCTAGGATATGAAACTATACAATACAATGAAGCAGCAAAGATATAAAACTACACATGGTAGAAACACAGGAATGAAATATACCATTTCTGGATGGTAGAATTACGTGGGATTTTTGCCCCTCCTTTTTACTTTATTTTTCAGAATAAGAAACTGATCCCAATTAAGACATTTTCCCTATTTCAACTTTTGCTTTACCAGGAGGCATAACATGCAGAATAGAAGAAACACTTACTTCATTTCCTGACCATCGCTTATCACCACTGTCCACACTATTGAAACCTGAATCAAGGGCTCCATAAGGGCGACCTGAGTACAGTTCTTCATGGCTGCCAAAAAATGATTTTTGATGTTACTGCTGAGTTTGATATTTTAAAATTAAACATTTAAAATAAACCGATGTAAATTCACTAATAAATATTTTCATGGCATTTAGTCACTTAATTATTTAGAACTAACTGACATTCTTTTAACTGCTTAATATGAAAAATTCCAAATTAAAAAAAAAAAGTATAATGAGCCCCATGTACATTCTGCCATTCTTGTTTCATTTATGCCTGCATGTGTTCCTCATGACCTCACTCAATTGTTTTATTTTTAATAGTACTCCTTATTTTTAGGCAAACTTGATATACATTGAAATGCACTCATCTTAGCCATCTAATTTTGATAAATGAATACATCCTTGTTACAAACAGTCCTATCATGAGATAGTGTATTTCAACCTTAACATAAGTTCTGACAGATACCCCTTTCCAGGCAATCCTCTTCACTGCGTGCTACAGAGGAAGTTGAAAGCCCTCCTACCCCACCAAAAATCTTGATAATTATAATGAATTTCTTCTCTTAGATACTGCTGTCTAATAATTCTCAATCCAAGCCATTGACTTTTCTATGATTATTTTTTGATAAATTATTAGGCCTATATTGTAGAAGCCGTGGTTAAAGTACTCTAGCAGTGGTTAAAGTATTTACTCCATGGCAGAAAAGAACTGGCAATCTGCTTCCCGTAAAGATTGCAGCCTAGAAAATGCTAGAAGGCAGTTCTACTCTCCTACAGGGTTGCTTTGAACCGGAATTAACTCCAGGGCACACAACACCACCACCTCAACACTGTAGTTTCACAATTGTAATGTAAACTATGTTTGCTTCTAATACAGGGTGAGTATGTAAAATATTTACTGGGCTGAAGGATAAAGTATTTTACATATAAAGACAATTACTATTTATAAAATGAGCAATGTATTCTAATTTTTAAAAATTTTTAAAAAGTCCTGTAAGTCAATCCCAACCCACTTCCATAAAGATTTATTTACAGCCTTGGAAACCCTATTGGGGTTTCTATGAGTCAGAATCATAGGCCGGGGCTCCAAGGCTGCTTTTCACTTGGGTGTGGCTCTATGTTAAGGCCAGGGCCTGAGGCAGGCAGGGTTGGGGTTTGGAGGCTACTTTTCACTTGGTTGTGGTTCTATATTAAGGCCGGGACCTGAGGTAGGCAGGCCTGGGCTTGGAGGCTGCTTTTCACATGGGGGTGGCTCTTTATTAAGGCTGGGACCTGAGGTACAAGGGCAAGGGGCTTGGAGGCTGCTTTTTGCTTAGGTGTGGCTCTATATTAAGACCGGGGCCTGAGGTAGACAGGCGCAGAGGAGTTAGGAACAACTAAGGGAGATGAACTTGTCTGTCAGTTTGTCATCCTGTGGGCTTACATGTTGCTGTGAAGCTGGAGGCTATGCCACTGTGTTGCAAAACGCCAACAGGGTTGCCCATGATGGAAAGGTTTCAGTAGAGCTTCCAGGCTTAGACAGACTCGGAAGAAGGAAGAGTCCTTCCATTTCTCAAACAATTGGCCACTGAAAACCTTATGAATAGCAGTGAAACACTGTCTGATATATTACTGGAAAACTTTATAAACAGCCCTGAAATATTGTCCGATATAGTGCCAGAAGATGAGCCCATCAGGTTGGAAGGCACTCAAAATTTGACTGGGGAAGAGCTGGCTCCTCAGAGTAGAGAAGACTTTAACAATATGGACAGAGTAAAGCTTTTGGGACCTCCATTGGCTGATGTGGCATGACTCAAAATGGACAGAAACAGATGCAAACATTCATTAATAACTGGAACATGGAATGTACAAAGTATGAATCTAGGAAAATTGGAAACCATCAAACATGAAATGGAACACATAAAGATCTACATCCTAGGCATGGAATGGACTGGTTCTGGCCATTTTGAATCAGACAACCAACCATATGATCTACTATGCTGGGAATCACAAATTGGAGAGGAGTGGTATAGGATTCACTGTCACAGAGATTATTTCAAGATCTGTCCTGAAGTACAACAATGTCAGAGATAGGATAATATCCATATGCCTACAAGGAAGACCAGTTAATAGATTATTATACAAATTTGCACACGAACCGCCAAAGCCAAAGATGAGGATATTGAAGATTTCTACCAAATTCTGCGGTCTGAAATTAATTGAACATGCAATCAAGATGTGTTGATTATCACTGGTGACTGGAATGCAAAAGCTAGAAACCTAGAAGAGTCACCGGTAGTTGGAAAATATGGCCTTGGAAATACTGAAGTAATGCTGAAGATCGCATGATAAAATTTTGCAAGACCAGTGACTTATTCATTGCAAATACCTTTTTTCAACAACATAGCAACAACTATTCACGTGGACTTCATCAGATGGAATACACAGGAATCACACTGACTACATCTGTGGCAAGAGGTGATGGAGAAGTTCAGTATCTTAGGCCAGAACAAGGCCAGGGGCTGACTGTGGAACAGACCATCAACTGCTCATATGCACGTTCAAGTTGCAGTTGAAGACAATTAAAACAAGTCTGTTGTTGTTGTTGTTGTTATGTGCCGTCTACAAGAGCCAAAACATGACCTTGATAATATCCTTCCTGAATTTAGAAACCATCTAAAGAATAAATTTGATGCATTGAACACCAATGACTGAAAAAGAGAGGAACTGTGGGATGACATCAAGAATATCATCCATTATGAAAGCAAGAGGTCATTAAAAAGACAAGAAAAGGAGAAAAGACCAAAATGGATGTCAGAAGAAACTCTGAAACTTGCCCTTGAGTGGGGAGTAGCTAAAGCAAATGGAAGAAATAACAAGATAAAAGAGCTGAACAGAAGATTTCAAACAACAGCTTGAGCAGATAAAGCCAATTACTATAATGAAATGTGCAAAGACCTTAAGTTAGAGAACCAAAAGAGAAGAACATGCTCAGCTCTCAAGCTGAAAGAACTGAGGAAAAAATTTAAGCCTTGGGTTGCAATACTGAAAGATTCTATGGACAAAATGTTGAATGATGCAGGAAGCATCCAAAGAAGATAGAAGGAATAGAGTCACTGTACCAAAAAAGGGAGCTCTGGTAGCGTAGTGCCTAAGGCACTTTACTGCTAACCAGAAGGCTGGCGGTTCAAATCCATGAGCCACTCCTTGGAAGGAAGACGGGGCAATCTACTTCCGTAGTGATATCACCTCAGAAACCCAAGGAGGGGTCGCTATGAGTCGAGTCCAACTTGAGGGCAAATAACAATAACAACAACAACGTACCAAATCTTCATCCATTTCAGGAGGTAGCATATGATCAAGAACCAACAGTATTGAAGAAAGAAGTCAAAGCTGCACTGAAGGAATACCCACTGAGATGTTTCAACAAATGGATGTCCCACTGGAGGCACTCACTTGATTATGCCAAGAGATTTGGAAGACAGCTACCTGGCCAACTGACTGAAAGGGATCCATATCTGTACTCATGCCAAAGAAAGGTGATCCCATAGAATATGGAAATTATTGAACAATATCATTAATATTACATACAATTAAATTCTTAATGAAGATAATTCAAAAATGGTTGCAGCAGTATATTGACAGAGAGCTTTCAGAAATGCAAGCTGGATTCAGAACAGGAGGTGAAATGAGGGATATCACTGCTAATGTCAGATGATCTTAGCTGAAAGTAAAGGATACCAGAACAATGTTTACTTATGTTTTATTGACTATGCAAAAGCATTTGATTGTGTAGATCATGACAAACTGTGGATAACATTGAGAAGAATGGGAATTCCAGAACAATTGATTGTACTCATGAGGAACCTGTACAAATTAAAGGATACCACAATAATGTTTACTTATGTTTTATTGACTATGCAAAAGCATTTGATTGTGTAGATCATGACAAACTGTGGATAACAATGAGAAGAATGGAAATTCCGGAACACTTGATTGTACTCATGAGGAACCTGTATAGAGATTAGGAGGCTGTCATACGAACAGAACAAGGAGATACAGAACAAGAGAGTACATCAAGGTTATATCCTTTCACCATACTTATTATATGCTGAGCAAATAATCCAAGAAGGTGGATTGTATGAAGAAGAACATGGCATCAGGACTGGAGGAAGACTCTTTAACCACATGCGATATGCAGATGACACAACTTTGCTTGCTGAAAGTGAGGATGACTTGAAGCACTTAGTGATGAAGATTAAAGACTACAGCCTGCAGTATGGATTTTTCCTCAATATAAAGAAAACTAAAATCCTCACAACTGGTCCAATAAACAGCTTCATGGTGGATGGAGAAAAGACTGAAGTTGTCAAGGATTTCATATTACTTGGCTCTACTATCAACACCAATGGAAGCAGCAGTCAAGACATCAGATGATGTATTACATTGGGCAAATCTGCTGCTAAGGACCTCTTTCAAGTGATGAGGAGCAAGGATGTCTCCTTGAAGACTAAGGTGCGCCTGACACAAGCCATGGTATTTGCAATTGCTTCTTATGAGAGCTGGACAATGAATAAGGAAAACCAAAGAAGAGTTGATGCTTTTGAGTTGTGGTGTTGGAGAAGAATGCTAAGAGTACCATGGTCTGCTAAAAGGACTAACAAATCTATGGAAGAAGTGCAGCCAGAATACTCCTTGGAAGTGAGAATGGCCAGACTTTCTCTCACCTACTTTGCTCATGTTTCAGAAGGAACCATTCCCTGGAGAAGGATATCATGCTTGGTAAAGTGGAGGGTCAACAAAGAAGGGGAAGGCCCTCAACGAGATGGATAGACATAGTGGGTGCAACAGTAGGCTCAGGTATAGCAATATCATGAAGCTGTCACAGTACCGAACAGTGTTTTGTTCTCCTGTGCATAGGGTCACTATGAGTCGGAGACGACTCAACAGCACCTAACAACGAGTTGGAATCAACTCTGTGGCAGTGGGTTTGGTTTGGTTTTGGGATAAGTCAATTCATCTCATATTGTTTTGCTTGTTTTGGTCCTATCTACATGATTGGTTTGCTTTGATGATTGTTTTAGAGTATAGGTCCTATGGCCAGGTACTGTGTGTGTTTTATCATAGCAAAGTCAGGCCAAGGTACCTAATTTTAAAAAGTTTATAATGAAAAATGTATTTAAAGGACATTTAAAAATTATTTTCTGCAGTTGTCAAAAGAAATATGTATTTCCTAATATTCACTGAGTAATACTTTAATATTGTTACTTTTTCAAGTAAATCAGATTTTGAGGTCTCTAAAGGATAAACCAGTTGCCCTCAAGCCAATTCTGATTCTTGGCACCCATGTGTCAGAGTAGAACTGTGCTCCGTAGGGTTTCCAATTGCTGCTTTTTTGCAAGTAGACTGCCAAGACTTTCTTCCAAGAAGCCTATGGGAGGACCCAAATCTCTAACCTTTCAGTTAGCAGCTGAGCATGTTAACCATCTGCACATTCTAGGGACTCCTTCCAGAGGATACTATAGTATATAATTGTAGGATAAAGAACTAGATTTGGCATTTTGTATCTGGTTTCTGTGAGAAGCCTAAGCAATTAACACACTCTTCATCTTTCTAAAATAGCCAGGCAAGTAGGGACCACACTGGCTCATACCTATAAAACCAGTTTCAGGAAGAGTGTGGGCATGATGCTGTCAGTCACACATATTCATGGAGTTCCAGTGACTAAGGCACCCAGACCTGAAGCTCTCCCTTTGGGTCCTTCTGGATAACTGAGAACATCCAAGCACAGGAGGAGCAGCATGTCCCTGGGAACAATGGAGGCCTTGTGCTGGGTACTCTCCTATACCTTGCCTTGTATTTTCTGGTTCTAATAAATGGGTAACTCTAAGTAACTATACGTAATACTCACTGCCATCAAGTTAAACATGACTCATAGTGACCCTTCCTTGGGTTTCTAAGGCTGTATCACTATGGAAGTACACTGCCCAATCTTCCTTTCAAGGAGTGGCTGGTGGGTTTGAACTGTCTGCCTTCTGGGTAGCAGTCAAATGCCTTAGCCACTATGCTACCAGAGCTCCTATAGGTAATAGTCTCTGTGAATTCTGTGAGATGTTACAGAGAACTAATGAACCCGTGGGGAATTGAGGAAGCAGGGGCTGGCAGTAGAATTAATTTGTGGAAACCCAGCACAAGTAGCTCTGGTGGCATAGTGGATAAGGCATTTGGCTGTAACCAGAAGGTCAATGGTGCACACCCACCAGTGCTCTGCAGAAGGAACATGGGGTGATCTCCTTCCATAAAGATTTATAGCCTTGGAAACCCAATGGGCTATGAGTCGGACCTGACTTGATGGCAGTTGACTTTGGTGTTTTTTTTTTTTGCTGTTGTTAGGGTTGGGTTGGCTGCATAACAGAGAAAGGCTGCAAGGGCAGTTGATGAAGAAGGACAGAGTCCTTTTAGCTTGTGACTTAGTTCCAGGGTAAGAGAGACAGAGAATGACAACACCTGGTCTGGAGTGCCAGGAATGGGGTCTCATCTAGCTACTTAGGAAAGATTTCTTCATTGACTCAAACTGTATTTTAACTGTTAGCAAAGACACATATTTCTTCGAGGTTTTTTTTTTATTTTGATAGTGTATGTTTTTTAAAGTAGTATGATGAGGATTGTTACGTTAAAAAAAAAAAATCACGCTTTTGCAGCATTTTTCACAATAGACCAAATATGGAAATAACTGAAAAGTTTATCAACAAACAAATGGGTAAACAAAATGTCATATACCTATACAATGGAATATTACTCAGCCATAAAGAGAAATAAAGTCTTAATCCATGCCACTAGATGAACCTCAAAAACATGCTGAACAAAATGTTGCAAAAGGACAAATACTGTATGATATCATTCATATGAAATAAGGAAATATATAGAAACTAAATACTATTTGTGGCTTCTAGGTATAGGAAAGAGGGGGTATGATGGTTAATGTTGTATGTCAACATGGCTAGGCTATTATTCTCAGTGGTTTGGCAGGTGCTCTTCCATAATGTAATCACCTTCCATTTTGTGACCAGATGGGAGTACCCAATCAGTGGAAAGGGGAATTTCCTTGGGGATGTGATCTTTACCCAGTACATAAATGGATGTACTTATAAAGCTTGCTCTCCTTCTCAATCATGCACTCTTTTCATTGCCTGATCTCTGGTTTTTGGGACATAAGTCTCTGGCATGCAGCCTGACCTGCAGATTCTGGGTTCATCAATCCCTGCAACCACATGAGCCAGTAGAGGTCTTCAGCCTGTTGCCTAGCCCACAGATTTGGAACTTGCCAGTCTCTACAACTCCGTAAGCCATTTCTTGAAGTAAACGTCTCTCTATATAAATCTATATATGCTTTACTGGTTTTGTTTCTCTAGAAAATCCGGACTGTGATAGAGGGAAAGGGGGTGTTTTTTGTTTAGGGAACATTAAGTTAATGTTAATGGTGGTGGAATAATTTGGAAAAGGATATTGCTAATGGTTGCACAACATGAATAATATAATCAATGTCACAGAATTATACATGGAGAACTGGTGAATTAGCAAATGTTTGGTTGGGCATATTTTCACCAACAGAAAAAAAAATCAGGTTAACCTCAAGACTAGAAGCAGAGAGAAACATGTTCTGCAAATAGCACTATGACCTTCAATCATAGCTCATTACTCATCTAGGTAATGATGCTGCCTCTTCAGTCTTTGCAGACATACCCTCATACAGACATACCCAGTAATCACTATTAATTGTCTCACTGTCCCAACTCACAGGCAGCAGTAGCAGTTTAATGTTTCTACTTTGATTCTTTGGAAGAGGAAAACTTTTTCCTAGTAAGGATTACTAACTCTAAGTAGGTAAAATCAATTAGAGTATACATAAAATGAAAAAGTTACTTTTATTTATTATGAATATTTTAACAGTACAGGACTGGAACACTGTTAATGAAAATTTAAAATAGAAAACCAAAACTTTCTTCAATAAATAAGAAACAGGGAGTCTGTATTCTAAGCTATTAATGGAATTAGGAGGAAAAAAAGAAAATGATGAAAAAGAAAGGAAGAAAGTAGAAATTTTCTGGCAATAATGTTCTAGGTCTTCTCACATTCTCCCTACAGCTAAAATCTTGTCTAAGAGAGCCCTAGAACCTAGCACAGAGTATGTCAGACCTAACTCCCATCTGCTAATAAAACCTTACCTTTCATGTCCTCCTTACCATCATATATCTGCTTTGAGGCCTCTCAAGAGTTAAAAATGTTAGGACTGAGGATTCCTGGTAGGAATCTTTTATAGGTATGTATGATTTTGGTTTTCTTCTTATGTATCTGTATAAATATATGACCAGCTATGTTATTCCATTCTTAAACCATCAGAGCAGAGCTTGTATTTTTAATACTCTTCATAATGTCTATGTAAATCTTTAGTCTAATAAGCCAGACCAAAAAAACCAGAATGTCATTACAAAGTTGTTGCTAATGTCTTTAAGCAGGGGAAAATAACATCCATGTGACCACAGATAAGTATTTACTGACTCATTCAGCAAGTATTTGTTGAGCTTCCACTGCATGCACCAAACACTAAAGTAAGGTACCGCTACAATGGTGAAGAAAACAGGCATGGTCTGTGGTCTCATGGAGAATACAGTCTCACAGGGCAGAAACCAAATTCTATCTATACACTCTTACTTTATTTAAGAAGCCCTGTTGGTTAAGCACTCAGCTGCTAACCAAAAGGCTGCTGGTTCGAACCCACCCAGCAACCCCATGGAAGAAAGACCTGACGATCTATTTCTGTAAAGATAACAGCTTAGAAAACACTATGGGCATTTCTACTCTGTCACATGGGGTCACTATGAGTCTGTATCAATTTGAGGGTACCTAACATTATGTTATTTACCTAAGAAATTGTGCTCTATATAAGTGAAATTTTCAGATAGCTTAGATTATTCCTTTCTACCATAAAACATTCAAATATTTGATGATGAAAAAATTTAAGCTACAATGCATACTTTCCATTTCTGGAAATGATATATAATTAACATACCTTAGCATTTTCTTAATGAACATTAATTATTGTACTGTGCTATGTGGTATCTTAAAAGATTACTACTATGTTTTTAGAGCTTTACTATTTTTTTTTTTATTATTCTTTTTAAGCATCTTATTAAAATTATAAGAAGCCCTGGTGGTGCAGTGGTTAAAACACTTGGTTGTGTACAGAGAGGTCAGTGACTTGAGCCCACCAGCGACTCCACAGGTGAAAGATATAAGGATATCCTTATAAAGATATTAAGATATAAGGATCTGCTTCTGTATAGATACATTACAGCCTTGGAAATCCTATAGGGCAGTTCTACTTTGTCATATAGGATAGCTGAGTCAGAAATGACTTGACAAAAGTGGGTTTGGTTTATTTAAAACTGTGGAGTATATCATGTAGATATAAAAGAGTATCTCTAGTAGACATGCTTTGAAAAAATGATCAATACATCTGAAAAAACAAGTCCAAGAGAGCCAAAACATGATCTTGAATATATCCCTCCTGAATTTAGAGATCATCTAAAGAATAGATTTGATGCATTGAACACCAACGACCGAAAGCCAGAAGTATCAGAGGATATCAGGAATGTTACCCAGGAAGAAAGCAAGAGATCACTAAAAAGACAAGAAAAGAAGAGAAGACCAAAGTGGATGACAGAAAAGACTCTGAACCTTGCCCTTGAGCGGAGAATAGCTAAAGCAAATGGAAGAAATGAAAAGGTTAAAGGGCTGAAGAGAAGATTTCAAAGAGCAGCTTGAGTAGACAAAGCCAATTACTATAATGAAACGTGCAAAGACCTGGAGTCTGAAAACCAAAAGGGAAGAACACGCTCGGCATTTCTCAAGCTGAAAGAACTGAAGAAAAAATTTAAGCCTCGAGTTGTAATATTGAGAGATTCTATGGGCAAAATATTGAATGATGCAGGAAACATCAAGAGAAGATGGCAGGAATACACAGAGTCACTGTACCAAAAAGAACTGATTGATCTTCATCCATTTCAGGAAGTGGCATATGATCTAGAACCAATGGTAATGAAGGAAGAAGTCAAAGCTGCAATGAAAGAACTGGCGAAGAACAAAGCTCCGGGAATTGATGGCATAGCGATTGAGATATTTCAACAAACAGATGCCCCATTGGAGGCACTCACTCAGTTATGACAAGAGATTTGGAAGACAGCTACCTGGCCAACTGACTGGAAGAGATCCATATTTGTGCCCATTCCAAAGAAAGGTGATCCCACAGAATGTGGAAATTATAGAACAATATCATTAATATCACATGCAAGTAAGATCTTACTGAAGATAATTCAGAAACGTTTGCAGCAGTATATCGACAGAGAACTTCCAGAGGTTCAAGCTGGATTCAGAAGAGGACGTGGAACAAGGGATATCATAGCTGTTGTCAGATGGATCTTGGCTCAAGGCAAAGAATACCAGAAAGATGTTTACTTGTGTTTTATTGACTATGCAAAGGCATTTGATTGTATGGATCATGACAAATTATGGATAACACTGAGAAGAATGGAAATTCTCAAACACTTGATTGTACTCATGAGGAATCTGTACCTTGACCAGGAGGCTGTCATTCGAACAGAACAAGGGGACACTACATGGTTTAAAATCAAGAAGGGAGTGTGTCAGGGTTGTATCCTTTCTCTACACTCATTCAATCTATATGCTGAGCAAATAATCCGAGAAGCTGGACTATATGAAGAAAAACATTGGTATCAGGATTGGAGGAAGAATCATTAACAACCTGAGATATGCAGACGATACAACTTTGCTTGCTGAAAGTGAGGATGACTTAAGACACCTACTGATGAAGGTTGAAGAATACAGTCTGCAGTATGGATTACGTCTCAATATAAAGAAAACAAAAATCCTCACAACTGGACCAATGAGCAGCATCACAATAAATGGAGAGAAGATTGAGGTTGTCAAGGAATTCACGTTGCTTGGTTCTACAATCGATGCCAACGGAAGCAGCAGTCAGGACATTAGACAACGTGTAGCATTGGGAAAGTCAACTGCGAAGGAACTCTATCAAGTGCTGAGGAGCAAGGATATCTACTTGAGGACTAAGGTGTGCCTGACACAAGCCATGATATTTCCAATCGCCTCGTATGCATGTGAGAGCTGGACAATGAATAAGGAAGACCGAAGAAGAGTTGATGCTTTTGACTTGTGGTGCTGGCAAAGAATGCTGAAAGTACCGTGGACTGCTAAAAGAACTAACAGATCTGTCCTGGAGGAAGTGCAGCCAGAATGCTCCTTGGAAGCAAGAATGGCCAGACTTCGTCTCACCTATTTTGGTCATGTTGTAAGAAGGGACCATTCCCTGGAGAAGGATGTCATGCTTGGTAGGGTGGAGGGTAAATGAAAGAGGGGGAGGCCTTCAACGAGATGGATTGACACGGTGGCTGCGATGATGGGCTCAAGTATAGCAGGGATTGTGGGGCTGGCGCAGGATCAGGCAGTGTTTCGTTCTGCTGTGCATGGGGTCGCTATGAGTCAGAAACGACTCGACGGCACTTAACAACAACAACAAATGTATCTGCTTTATAGAATTTTCTTTTTTTTCCTCTAAATCACTTTTTGTGTTGGTTACATTCAGAAATTCTATCCCAATGGAAATTTATTAATCTATTTTAGATTAGGAAGCTGAGGATCAGGATCATTAGGATCATCTTCTTAAGCAAGACTTGACAAATTCTTGTGGGGTTGCCATGTGTCACATTCAACTCAATGGCAATGCTCAATGGATCAAGAAAAAGTCTGAGGGGTTTTGAGTGAAGTCAAAAAGTACAGCATTACTGTACCTATACTGGGGCATCTACTTTATCAGTTTAAAGATCTTCTGAATTTAATTCCTGTTACTTAAGGTTGTATAGATGACTGGGAATGTCAAAGAGATGGCCTTATAAATCAGGGATTAAAATGCATCTGAAGGATTCAGAGATTCAAAGATCCTAAGGTGACATTAAAGATCATCATATTTAATCTATTCACTTCCTAAGAAAAATGAAGTCCAAAGTTTGAATAACTTGCCTTAAGTCACAAAGCTAGTTAGTAGCAGAGCTAAGGCTAGTTTCAAATCAGTCAGATCAGTGATTTTCAACTGGGAGTGACTGTGCACTCCAGGGGACATTTGGCAATATCTAGAAACATTTCTGTTTGTCACAATGGGAGGGTACTACTGTTATCTAGTGCATAGAAGATAGAGATGCTGCTAAACTTCTTACAAATATACAGGGCATCTTCTCAGAACAGAGAATTATTTGGTCTAAAATGTTAACAGTGCCATAGTTGAGAAAACTTGACTGAAAACTACACTTCACCAGATCTACGTAATCAACTTGACACTTAATACAAGCATTCTGAGAATACAAGCATTCTGAGAATACAAGTGTTAAAAGAGATTATTTCCCTGTAATCAAACATTCAGGCAGATGTAAGGATCTATTTGATATCCTGTAAGATAGAATATGACAGATAAAAGAATATAACATACTCACCAAGAGCCAAAACCCAAGGGTCTCCTATCATAATCAGGCAGGTCTGGAGCAATCTTACAAGCTTGTATGTTCAAGTATTTAAATATGTGGATTTTGCCTTTTATACATATCTAAATAAAGTAACATATAAATGTAACCAAATTATTACTTATCTGAAGTATTTGTTCCTTTTTATTATAATCAGCTTCTTACTTAATGTAAATTAAGAACACAAGGCATTTCTTTGAAATACATATGGTAATATTAAAAAACTAATATGCTTGCTATAATAAATTATTTCATCCAGTGTTATTTTTAATGTAAATATACATTTTTCTTTTCTAGTCATTAACAGCTCTCAGTAACATGTAAAAAATAATTTGTGATTACAAACACTATTAGAATACCAAATAAACCTATCACACTGATAAGTTTTGTACAGTGAGGGACCTAAAGCATATTCTTCCTTCTCCCCACAGATTATACCAGCAACGTTTGCTTTTAGGAATTGACAATCTTGTACAATCATGTTTTCTATTCTTGCTTTCTGTAGGGGAGAAGAGCAGGAAATGATTAAATATTAAAATTATGTATTTTTGCTGTAATATTTAAATTATGTATTTTTGTTGATACCTTTTGATTTTTTTTTTCTCAGAAGTTAAAACATAAATTCTTTAGGATTATGAGATCCTTCTGTATTTATTAAATTTTACTAATAAAGCTTTATAGTTACCATACAGATTACCATATGCTTGTGTAAGATCATCAACAAATTTCAGAGTACAAAAAAGCTATGGTGAAAAAAATGGGTTAGTCAAAATTTAGTAGATTGCAGGATGTCTACAACCTACAGATAAACCTCCCTTATAATTATTTTATGGGAGCTCTGGTAGCATAGTGGCTAAGACACTTGCCTGATAACCAGACGGCTGGCGGTTCAA
>NW_006921832.1:3707931-3724169 GCF_000298275.1 Orycteropus afer afer
GTTTCCGAGGCAGTATCACTATGGAAGTAGGATTGCCCAACCTTCCTTCCGAGGAGTGGCTGGTGGGTTTGAACCGCCAGCCTTCTAGCTTTACCACATACAAAAAAAATCAGGAAATAAATTAACTCAAATATTACTAGAAAAAACTTACGGAAGAATTTCTCAGCTAAAAAATTGCCAATTTAGTGAAAGGAAGACTTCTAGAAATCTCTTTTATCTTCCACCCTATTTGTTTAAGATCTCTAAAGAATACACGTGTATGAATTTATTTTAAAAGAATTTACTTTCCAACAGCAAGTTAAATGCATGTAAAATTAAATTTTAAATTTGATCCTCCAGCCAAAAAAATTTGTAACACTCCAAATTCAACTGTAGTTTACCTGTGCAGGAGGAGACTGTAGTGGATTGTTATCTAGGGTGATCATCTGTAGATGCCTGAGGTTCCGGTAACAAACTGGAATTGTTGTAATTTTATTGCAGGAGAAGTCTAACCGTATCAAAGGCAGCTCTGCCAGCTCTGCATAAATGAAAATGAACAATTAACGATATTTTAAAACTGGACAATCTTTACAGGAACTTCAGTTAAATACAGTGTTCAGATTTAACATAGGTATTTAATGTTTAGCTCTATTCTTTTTAAAATCTCATTAAAATTAGAATAAAGGAATTAAAAAGACATAAACCTGCAAAGACAAAGAGAAGGAGAGATATCTATAAATATCTCGATGATAGAAAGGACAGAAAAAAGTGATTAACTGATGAAGCAAAGAGGTGTAAAATGAAATCTAGTGGCCTACAGATGGGAATACTAATGAAAAGCAAGCTATTTGACAACACTTCTACCCCCGCAAAATACAGAAAATCTTAGAAACCAGAGGCCCTGATACCCCAAAAAAGCATTAGATGGAAGTCTATGTAAAGAGATGGCTAGATACCCAAACCCAACTCACACAGGAGGGCACCACCCCTCTTCAATCCCCACAGGAGTCAGCAAACTACTCCTCAGTGAAATATAACCAGAAAGGTCTGAACTCAGGGACCCCAGACACGATGGAATGTTAGATGAGTTTCTAGTAGAAAATGGAGTACTTAAGTGAAAGTGTACACACTTAACAGTGAGACCTCAGCATTTCTCACTTCACCCTGCCCCACCTCCAGGTCCTAGAATGCCAGTACAGGAATATACACAACCAACGTAGAGGGAATGGAGTATCTCTGGAAAATCACACAGCTCCCTATGAAAAGGCTTCAGATACCAATATGGAGTTTTCCCCAAATACCTAACGTGCTGCATAATTGTTGCTGTTATTGTTAGGTGCTGTTGGCTCCAACTCATGGTGACCCTATGTACAACAGAATGAAACACTGCCTGATTGTGAGCCATCCTTACAATACTTGCTATACCAGAACCCATCATTGCAGCCCCTTGAGGGTCTTCCCCTTTTTGTTGACCCTCCACTTTACCAAACATGATAACATTTGCCAGGGAATGGTCCCTTCTGACATCATGACCAAAGTAGATGAGAGGAAGTCGGACCAATCTCGCTTCCAAGGAGCATTTCAGGTATACTTCTTCCTGGACAGATTTGTTCCTTCTTCTGGCGGTCCATGCTACTTTCACTATTTTTCGCCAACAACACAATGCAAAAGCAGTAACTCTTATTCGGTCTTCCTTATTCATTTCCAAGTTTTCACATGCATATGAGGCTATTGAAAATACCATGGCTTGTGTTAGGCACACCTTAGTCTTCAAACTGACATCTTTGCTCTTTAACATTGTGGTGTAGTAAATTACCTGGTATGGCTTTTCTAACTGTAAGTCTTGTAAACTCCATGGTGGAACCTGCTGTGAGAAACTGAGTAGCTCCTGATTGTTAAAGTCATCCACTTTAACAATCTGCTTTCTGTTGGGAGCAGCATAAAAAGTAATTTTCTGGGAAGTTTGCTCTCTCTCAGGTGTATAGAATTCTGATGTTGGGATTAGTTGGTTCAGCCTCAAAAAGAGCCCTTCTAGGCTGTTTATGCACAGGGAGACAGTTCAGGGGGCAGGAGCACATGGAGGGATGGACACAGGGAAGAGGTAATTATCAGGAGGAAGTGGGAGGGGAGGTGTTGCATTGGGGTAAACTGTCAATGTCATCAGACAGTATGTATGTGAATTGCTGTATGGAAAGTGAATTTACTCTGTAAACTTTCACCCAAATCACAATTTAAATTATTAAAAAAAAAAAAAAGGAGTCCTTTTAGAAGCAGGAGTCTCTCTGACTGCTGGCTGAGAAGGATGTGCTGCTGAGAGAAAAGTACTCCTGAGAGACATGCTCTGCTGAGAAATAGACACCGAGAGACGTGCTGCTGAGAAAGAAACACTGAGAGACACACACTGTGGGAAGAGACTGAGAGAGACTGAGTGTTGTTCCTGAACTTGAATTGTAGCCTAGTGCTTCCCTAATAAACCCCATAATCTGTGAGTTCTGTGTGGCCACTGCAGCGAATTATCAAACCCAGTAGAAAGGTGGTGGGTGCTGCGGGAGGAACGGTTGGTGTCAGGGCTGATGAAAGGGATAGATGGAGGCAGCATATCTGGCCTCACAGGAATTGATGGTGATTCTGTCTTCCTCTTGTGGGGTTAGAGGTGGTCAGAAGATGTGACCTCCTTACCCCTTCAGCAAACACTTTAAAGAGGTCTTATGCACCAGATTTGCAATATAACATCTGATTTCTTGACTGCTGTTTCCATTGGTGTTGATTGTGGATCGAAGTAGTATGACATCTTTTGACAGCTTCAATCTTTTCTCCATTTATCACAATGCTGCACATTGGTCCGTCCGGTCATGAGGATTTTTGTTTTCTTTATGTTGAGATATAATCCATACTGCAGACTATAGTCTTTAATTGTCATCAGGAAGTGCTTCATGTCATCTTCACTTTCAGCAAGTAAGGTTATGTAGTCTGCATATTGCAGATTGCTAATGAATCTTCCTCCAGTCTTGATGAAGTGTACTTCCTTATTATATAGTCCATCTTCTCAGATTATGTGCCCAGCAAACAGATTGAATAAGTATGATGAAAGGATACAACCCCGAGACACACCCTTTCTGATTTTAAACCATGCACTACCCCCTTGTTCTATTCAAACAATAGCCTTCTGATCTATTTACAGGTTCTTAAGAGCACAAATAAGTGTTCTGGAATTACCATTCTTCTCAATGTTATCCAAATTTGTTATGATCCTCACAGTCAAATGCTTTTGCACAGTCAATAAAACACAAGTAAACATCTTTCTGGCATTCTTTGCTTTCAGTCAAGATCCCTCTGACATCTGCAATACTATCCCTCATTCCACATCCTCTTCTGAATCCAGCTTCCACTTTTGGAAGTTTCCTGTCAATTTACTACTGCAACCATTTTTTAATTATCTTCAGCAAAATTTACTTGCGTGTGATATTAATTATATTGTTTGATAATTTCCACATTCTGTTGGGTCACCTTTCTTTGGAATGGGTACAAATATGGATCTCTTCCAGTCAGCTGGCCATGTAGCTGTCTTTCAAATTTCTTGGCATAGATGAGTAAGTGCCTCCAGTGCAGCATCCATTTGATGAAACATCTCAATGGGTATTTTGTCAATTCCTGAAGCCTTGTTTTTGCCAGTTCTTTCAGTGCAGCGTCAACTTTTTTCAATATCACTGGTTCTTGATCATATGCCATCTTCTGAAATGGATGAACATCAACCAATTCTTTTTGGTGCAGTGACTCTGTGTATTCCATCCCTCTTCTTTTGATGCTTCCTGCATCATTCAATATTTTGCCCATAGAATCTCTCAGTACTGCAACTCAAGGCTTTAATTTTTTCTTCAGCTCTTTCACCTTGAGAAATGCCAAACATGTTCTTCGCTTTTGGTTTTCTAACTCCAGGTCTTTGCACATTTCATTATAATTGACTCTGTCTTCTCGAGCTGCTCTTTGAAATCTTCTATCAGCTCTTTTATCTTGTCATTTCTTCCATTTGCTTTAGCTATTCTCCACTCAAGGGCAAGTTTCAGAATGTCTTCTGGCATCCATTTTCGTCTTTTCTTTCTTTCCTGTCTCTTTAAAGACCTTTTGCTTTCTTCATGGATGATGTTCTTGATTATTGTTGTTAGGTACTGTTGAGTTGTTTCCAACTCATGTTGTTGTTGTTATGTGCCGTCGAGTCGGCCCCGACTCATAGCGACCCCTCCTTGGGTTTCCGAGGCAGTTATCACTACGGAAGTAGGATTGCCCAACCTTCCTTCCGAGGAGTGGCTGGTGGGTTTGAACCGCCAGCCATCTGGTTAGCAGGCAAGTGTCTTAGCCACTATGCTACCAGAGCTCCCATAGCAACCCTATATAAAGCAAAACATAACACCACCTGGCCTGTGCCAGCTCCATGATCCCTGCTATACTTGAGCCCGTCACTGCAGCCACTGTGTCAATCCATCTCATTGAGGGCCTTCCTCTCTTTTGTTGACCCTCTACCTTACCAACCATAACATCCTTATCCAGAAAATGGTCCCTTCTGATAACATGACCAAAGTAGGTGAGATGAAGTCTGGCCACTCTCGCTTCCAAGGAACATTCCAGCTGCAGTTCCTCCAGGACAGATTTGTTAGTTCTTTTAGCAGTCCATGGTACTTTCAGCATTCTTTGCCAGCACAACTCAAAAGCATCAATTCTTCTTCAGTCTTCCTTATTCATTGTCCAACTCTCACATGCATATGAGGTGACTGAAAACATCATGGCTTGTGTCAGGCACACCTTAGTTCTCAAGCAGACGTCTTTGCTCCTCAGCTGCTGAAAGAAGTCCCGTACAGTTGACGTGCTCAGTGCTATATGTCATCTGATGTCCTAACTGCTGCTTCCACTGGTGCTGACTGAACCAAGCAATGTGAAGTCTTTGCAACTTCAATCTTTTCTCCATTTAGCATGATGCTGCTTATAGGTCCAATTGTAAGGATTTTTGTCTTCTTTATATTGAGATTTAATCCATACAACAAACTGTATTCTTCAATCTTCATCAGTTTGGTCTTTTGTTTCAGTGACTGAAGTGAAACTGTATACTAATAAAATAATTACAAGGTAGTTTTATCTGTAGGTTGTAGACATCCTACAAGCTATTAAATTTTGGCTAACCCATTTCTCACCATCACTTTTTTGCCTGATTTTCGGTCACTGGTATTCAGTGCATCAAATCTATTCTTCAGGTGGTCTCTAAATTCAGGTGGGATATAATGAAGGTCATATTTTGGCTCTTGTGGACTTGTTTTTAATTGTCTTCAGCTTCCACAGTCAGCTCCTGGCCTTGCTTTGACTGAAGATACTTAGATTCTCCATTGCCTCTTTCCACAGATGTAGCCGATCTGATTCCTGTGTATTCCATCTGGTGAGGTCCACGGGTATAGTGTTTAAAAAAGGTATTTGCAATGAATAAGTCATTGGTCTTGCAAAATTCCATCATGTGATTTCCAGTGTCATTTCTATTACTAAGGCTGTATTTTCCAATTACCAATGTTCTTCTTTACTTCCAATTTTCACATTCCAATCACCAAACCGAAAAACAAAAACAAAAAATCCTACTGCCACTGAGTCCACTCTGACTCACAGCATCCCCTACTGGGTTTCTGAGGCAGTAAATCTTTACAGAAGTAGATTGCCTGGTCTTCCTTCTGCGGAGTAGCTGGTAGGTCTGAACCACCAACCCTCTGATCAGCAGTCAAATGACTTAGGCACTGCACCACCAGAGCTCCTACCAATCACTAGTAATAATCAATACATCTTGATTGCATGTTTGGACAATTTCAGACTGCAGAAGTTGGTGAAAGTCTTCAATTTCCTCATGTTCGGCTTTAGTGGCTGGTGCATAAATTTGAATAATCATATTAACTGGTCTTCCTTGTAGGCATATGGATATTTTCCTTATCACTGTGCCAAGGGGGCAAGAAGACCACATCTTCTGACCTCCTCTAACCCCACAAGAGGAAGATAGAATCACCAAAGCCTATTCCCTCGAGGCCAGACATGCTGCCTCCCTCCAGCCCTCTCACCATCCATTCCTCCTGCAGCACCCACCACCTCTTTGCTGTGTTCAACAATTTGCTGCAGTGGCCACAAAGAACTCACAGATTAGGGGTTTATTAGGGAGGCAACAGGCTATAATTCAAGTTCAGAAATGCACTGTCTCTCACAGCTGGCCAACTCACTCAGCAGCTGGCAGTCTCAGTAGCACATTGCTCTCTCAGCAGTGTATGTCTCTCGTATCTCTCTCAGCAGTGTGCGTATCTCATGTCTCTCAGGAGTGTGTTTCTCTCAGCAGCATGTCTTTCCCAGCCAGCAGTCAGAGAGACTCCTTCTGGCTCTAAGAGGGCTCCTTTTAAGCCTGGCAGAGTGACCCAAACCAACCAATCCCAACATAAAAGTTCTACACACCTGAGAGACAGCGAACTTCTCAGAAAATTACTTTGTGATGCTCCCAAGAGAAACACCCCAGGTGAATAACTTTAACAATGAGGAGCTATTCAGTTGCTCACAGCAAATTCCACCACAGAGTTTACAAAGACTTATGGCTAGAAAAGCCACAGTGTGTAGTTTACTACACCACACACTGACAGCACTGTACTTCAGATCTTAAAACATTCTTTGTGATGATGAATGCAACACCATTCATCTTCAGTATGTCATTCCCAGCATAGTAGATCATATGGTTGTATAATTCAAAATGGCCCAAACCAATCCATTTCTGCTCACTATGCCTAGGATATTGTGATAGTTGGAGCTGTGTGTGAACTTCGCTGGACCACAATTCTGTGTGGTTTAAGCAATTGTGATGTGGGTTATTCCCACGATGGGATTGGATGTATATGTTTTGAGCAGCCAATCCACTGAAAGGGAGTTTCCCTAGGGGTGTGGCCTGCTTCCAATATATTTATGGACATCCTGGGAAAAAAAGACACTTTCTGAGGATCGGGATTCTGTTGTGCTGTCTACAACTGTCCGTGAGTGAACAATCCACCGTTCAGCCTGGAGATCTTGGATTTGTCATTCATTGGTGTCAACAGCTAGTATACTACCTGCCAACCTTGAGCTTGTCAGCCCCTGCAGCTGCATGAGTCAGGAAAAGCCTCCAGCTTGACATCTGATCCAAGAACTTGGGACCTGCCAGCTTCTGTAAGTGTGTGAGCCATTTTCCTAACATAAATTTCTCTTTCTCTATAGGTATATATAAGCTTTACTGGTTTTGCTTCTCTAGGGAACTCAACCTAACCCAGATATCAATCTTTATGTGTTCCATTTCCTTTTTTACAACTTCTAGTTTTCCTAGACTGATTCTTTGTACATTCCATGTTCTGATTATTAACGGATGTTTACAGCTGTTTCTTCCTTTTTTGGGTTGTGCACCATCAGTAAACGGAGGTCTGACAGCTTTACTCCATCCACATCATTAAGGTCGACTCTACTTTGAGGAAACGGCTCTTCCCTATTTGTATTTTTAGTGCCTTCCAATCCTAGGGACTCATCTTCCAACACTATATCAAACAATGTTTTTAGGTAATATATTGTTTCAGACAGTGTTTCACTTTTATTCATAAGGTTTTCACTGTCCAGTTCTTTGAGAAGCAGATTGTTCCTTCCTTTTTTTGAGTCTGTCTTAGTCTGGAAGCTCCACTGAAACCTGTCCACCATGGGTGATCCTCCAGGTATTTCAAATACCGGTGGCATAGCCTCCAGCATCATAGCAACATACAAGGCACCACAGTCACAAACTGACAGACGAGTAGTGGCTGCATAATTAGCATTACGCAATTCCTGCCCTGTATACTCAGAATATCTAATCAGTCCTACACTGATAGTATGCAATCCACAAATTAGAAAGGCCCCCAACATGTAAGATATAGAGCAAAAGAAACCAACAGAATAAAGGAACTCAGAAGAAACAGATACTGTATAGGAAACACAGGGATGCCTTTAAAAACCAGATATCATGTAGATATATTATCTGTAAAACTGTAATATGCTAGAGACCACCAATGAGTTAATATGAACTTTCAAACTTGTTTTTGTGTACGTGTTGGACTAAGGTCGCTCTCACCATCTCAGTTAAACTGAATATACTGGGATTAAAACAGGAAGACTCTCAATGAGATGGACAGAACAGTGGAGGCAACAATGGGCTCAAACATAGCAATGATTGTGAGGATGGTACAGGACTGAGCAGTGTGTTGTTCTGTTGTACACTACGAGTGGTCACTATGAGTGGGAACCAACGTGATGGCATCTAGCAACAACTGGGAATAAAACATAAGCTGTTATAAAACAATTTGAACCTGTTTTCTGACTTACAATTTCTTGATACTATGCAATCAAAATAAGATACAGAAATAAATTACATGATAAAACTATTGGACTACAATTGACAAATAAACCCTCAATTTTCATTTTTATCAAAACAATCCCAATGTTTTCATTAACTGATTTCATTTTAAGTAAATATTGTTACATGAGTAAGCTTTTAAAGATCAACCATAGTAGACGGGCCCTAAAAAGAGGGGTAATCCTCCATGGAAACTTTGGTTACTAGATCCTATGTCATGATTTTGGTCAGGCTGGCTGAGGGCCTTCTTTTACACTCTTAAGTTGTGAAAAAGCAAAACCAGTAAGAAAGACAAAGGCCCTGAAGATAAAAGGTATGAAAGTTAATGGACAAGCTTGGGAAAAGGAAAGACAATGAGGATTTTGAGTGCATTGATTGTGGTAAGTCTATAAAGGTGAGCTGGAAAAGTCACTTTGTGATATGTTTACTTAGGATCTGAAATGTCAAAGCTACACTAATATGGTAGAGCTAAATATCGTACTACATCAAATGGTGTAAACACTGGGATTCTACAATGAAAACCAAAGCATTATTAGTTAATTTGACATGTATTGTACATTATAAGTCATGTCTTGTAGAAGAACCTAGAAATCACTGTCATGAAAACATCTTCTGAAAATTCCTAATCTTTGAAATGCATGTACATTCTAAAATGTTTACAAATAAATTTTCAGAATTTTTTTCATATTATCTGGAAGACAGAGCTAGGGAAAGTGAAGGAAGGTATAGATGAAGCACAGAATTTCTTTGCTCTCTATATTGAAATATGAAATTTTCCATAATAAAACTAAAGAAATATATACTTTGAATACAATAAAATAATGGTTCTCTCCATTCCACTCCCTTTTATAGCTTTTCTTTCACACATTCCATAGTTTTCAAAGATTAATAAATTATACTTAATAAATTTGTTTATAATTTTTATCATTCAAATACAAATAAAAGCATTTAAGTCAGCCTAAATTAGTCAGTCACCTAGGGTAGTCTCTCACTCTAAATATCACCTCTACACAGTTAAATTAGTCTCTATATAAATATTTCCAATGAAGGGTAAAGTTATTAAGTTCAGGTCAAAGCCCATTTCTAAGTCAGTGCCAACTGTGGGAATGTTTTTCATTATGCTGAATTATCCCTTTATCAAAAACATGTTATATTTCCACCAAATGGAAATGTAACTTACTAAAATGTTCAGTGAAACTAACCTGAATTACTTCAGTTGACAAGATCCAAAAATAAGATTTATATTTAACAGATTTTTTTTACTGAAAGGTCTAATTTAAAATTGACAGTGAAGCAGATTAACACTATTAAACCATTGTATCTCAAACAGATTGTAACTCTTACATGTTTTTGTCTTGTGCTTGTTAGTCTGAGAGATCTTTAAAATAAATAGAAAAATAATAGTAAAATAAAAAATCCGTTGCTCACCTTCAGGCAAACGTACTAAGTGATTTCTTCTTACATTAAGATCTCTCAAGGCCTCCAGATTACCAATTTGGGATGGTATTGTTTGAATCTCATTGCAGCTCACATCCTATTTCAAAAGGATACAAAGTAAAGAATGATTATAATAATATTACAGATTTGCCTGCTTTAAACTATCTATAAAATGAAGTTGGACAAGATAATACCTAAGGTCCTTCCCAGTTGTAAAAAACAATTGTTTTACGTGCAAGAATAATTTTATGGTTTGTACTTATATTTGATTAAAAATCGGATGGAATGAAAATGGGGGAAAGTAAAATAGAAAAAGTTGTAAAACAGGTTTAGGACAATAATTTTACTAATACTGTCCTAATGAAATTAGAAGAAAAAATGAAGACAAAAGTTGTAACAATAAAATTATATGAAAGGACCCCATTTTCAAAATACTAGTTCAAGTATTCAACAATATAAAATAAATGCATTGAAGATTATTCAAATTATTTTTTGCCAAACAAATGTTAAGGAAAAAATAATCAAGTACACATAACTCAAAAGCTATGAAAAAAATACATGCTGCTTGATCAGCATCTGATCAGCTTGATTCTAGTACCTGTATTAGATGGCCCTTCTGGTATCTTGGTTAAAAGCTTGATTCCAATGGTTCTAAAAAGAAACTGGCTATCTGCAGGTTCTAAGACTGATACATTCAGAATCTGATAATTCTGAGATCAGATCAGTCAGAATAATTTGTAAACCTGTAAACATGTGAAGCACAGGAAAGCTGCCTCCTAGGCAGCTCCACACTCCAGTTAGTCACATAAAACACTTAAAACTCTACCATAGGAGTAAAAAGAATATATTAACACAGTTATTATTTAGAAAGACCACTTACTAAAAACTTAAATAGGCTTCAGACCTTATTTTAAATTTTTACAAAATATTCTTAAAGAAAATAGTACTATTTTTATTTTTCCTACCAATTAATGACTGAAGTGGAATCAGTAGCTAGACTTCTTAGTCCAATGCTCTAGCCATCAAAGTGAAAAGGGTTCTAAAAGAAGTTGAAAGGACAGGAAAATTGAGTCTAAGCCAAAAGGTAATAGAAATTTCCAGTATCTATTTTAGAAATACATATATATGTTGAAAGACAACAATTTACTTTCAATTAAAAATAAAAGGAGAAAAAGGAAGGAGGCAATAAGGATAGTGCAGAAAGACAGTAAGGTGGGACTCAGGAGTTCTAGGAGGACTCATTCTTACTCTGCCACAAGTTCCTTGTGTAACTTCTTGTTGATAGTTGCCATCAATTCAATTTTGACTCAAGTGACCCCATGTGACAGAGCAGAACTACCCCATAGGGTTTTCTAGACTGTAATCTTTATGAGTGCAATCTTTTGGTTTATAGCAAAATGTTTAACCGTTGTACCACCCGGGCTCCTTCTGTATGACTAAGGCTATCAATTAACCTCTTTTGTAAAAGGTAAAAGTAGCATCTGCAAGATATAGCTATCTTTTAAGTATTCAGAATTTAGTAAGAAGAAGAAGAATGATTAAATGATTTGAAACTAAGAAATTACTACTAGGTCATATTATTAAGCCAAATTCTGAAGAAATGCCAACAAAAATACATTTGGGCTTTATTTCTTATGTCTGACTGGCTCTAAAAATGTTAGTTAGAATCTAGACTCTAGATTTAATATATTTGTGAAGTCTTACACATGACCTTTCATTATTAAGAATCTATCAGGAAAAAAACGCAAGCTAATTTGTGGTCCGACTAGATTAAAAGTATATATATATTTTCTCTGTATTATATTCATTTTTGTTAATAAACCTAAGTGAGACTATACTCCAAAATCACACAATGGACCTAATTATACTTGACCATTTCAGAAACATGTGCAAAACAATTCTATTAAAGACATGGGCTTTAGAGATAACATAACTGATTTCAAATTCTATTTAAGTTATGTAATGTTAGGCAAATTACTTATCTGAGTGTTAGTGTCCTCAGCTATAAAATGAAGATGTACTCAACTTTATGTTATTGTGATGACTAAATGATAAAAGTTTTATTTCCATGCCCAAACATAAGTACTCAAGAGGTGATATCTTATAATTTATGAGGAGTTCAATTAAGCTTGTTATAAAAGATTTTATGTCAATAAAAAGTGGAACACAGATTTGAAAGATATCATATAAAGTGTAAAAATGTAAATCTGACATTTGAAGTACCCACTGTTCCCTACAGGGGCTAAGCCAAAGTAAAAAATATTGATATTAATGATAATATTAATAGAACTTAATTTGAAAAATTCAAACACATTATTAACTTGTATTTCAAAAGTTTAATAATATGTAAGTGCTTGACATTGGTTCTAACATAATTCTAATGCCTTTTCCATTCCATGTGGGTCTACCAGACTTGTACTTTCAGTTCTTTCTTAATTTTGTACTGAAGCAGTTGGGTACTGATGAGTCAATAAAAATGCTGAAAAATAACTGAAAAAAAATTATATTACTAGATCTTTATTATATAAAAGAGTATGGGTATAATTATGGATACACAGATATGTGTTAGACAATCAAAATTAAAATATTAACTTACAAGTTCTGTCAAATGTCTGAGATGTCCAATTTCTTCAGGAAGTGAGACTAATTTGTTATTACTAGCAATTAAGACTTTCAGTGGTAAATTGCACAAATGTACTGGCAATGTTGATAGCTGGTTCCGACTACATGGTAAAAAGAGAAAGAGAAAAGAGTGAGAGCTCATTACTGAAGAAAAACTTTCAAATTTTCCCATTCTAAACTAAATAAAACAACAAATAACAGCCCTGCAAGGAATAAACAAGATACCAGATTTGAGTTCTATTCTTCATTTCATTGCCTGTTAGCTTTGTGGCTTCAGGCACAGCATTTAACTTAATTGCATCTTATAGAAATTCTTCATCTGTAATTTGAGGATCTGAGTATCTCCCTTTGCCTGTCTTAAAGGGTTGTTACATCAAAAAATTGCTTTGTAAATAATGAAGTGCTATAGGAGCTCTGGTAGCATAGTGCCTAAGGACTTGACTGCTAACCAGAAGGCTGGCGGTTCAAACCCACTAGCCACTCCTTGGAAGTAAGGTTGGGCAATCCTACTTCTGTAGTGATATTGCCTCGGAAACCCAAGGAGGGGTCGCTATGAGTCAGGGCTGACTCGACGGCACATAACAACAACAACAACATATAAACACAATATATTATTATTTTATTAAAGTAAATTTTATGTAAGAAACTATTAAAAGAGTAGGTAACTATCACCCTTTCTTCTTCCTTCCAAAGAAATTATAAATATAAAATTGTTTGTAATCTAACTTTCCTCTTCATTACATTATAACCAAATGTATGTATATGACCCATATTGAGCTCATGGAAAAAAAGCAGCAGGTTATGATTTCAAATATACTAAGGAAGATGGAGCAATCTACTTCTGTAGTGAAACCCAAGGAGGGGTTGCTTAAGTCTGGTCTGACTTGTTGGCACATAACAACAACAACAACATAGGAACTGAATTATTGGTAAGGATTTTTTTTTTTTAAATAAAAAACACTATGCAAATTAGAACCAAAGTAAAATAACACAACATATCTATTATTTGGAGGAGTAACTCTAGTGGCATAGTGCCTATGGCATTTGACTGCTAACCAGAAGGATGATAGTTCAAACCCACTAGCTGCTCCACAGAAGGATGATGGGGCAGTCTATCTCTACAGAGATTTACCACCTTGGAAACTCAACGGGGGTTGCTAGGAATTGGAATTGACTCAAAGGCAGTGAATTTGATTTTGGTTTATTATTAGGATAAGAATAAAATTTTTAATATTTTATGTATATTTAACCTCTTATTTAACCCATTTTAAAAATCTTTTGCTCATTTAACTTATATAAACCATAAGCCTTTTAAACTTTTTAATCCAGTAATTCTACTCCTCAAAATTTTTCTTAAAAGAAAAATAAACATTTCTGTACAAAAATTATCTACTACTATTACTTTTATCATTGTGAAAAACTTAAAAGAAACTAAATATCCAATGATAGAAAAACAGGGTTTTTATAGCGTATCAACTTACAATAAAATAATTACTTATAAAAATATTTCCGAAGACTGTTTCATGACAAAGAGAAAAACTCATTTAAAAATCTAACTAAAGCCTGGAAAAACAAAAGGCAAAGATCACTAATAATTATAAGACTCAGATACAACATTTTGATGAATTTCCTTTATACTTTTTTCTATTTGTACATTTCTTTTAATGAGTATTTATAATTCTAATCATCAAAAGAAACAAAAGTTCTTTTAAGATGTGAAAAATAGAGTAGATGAATTAAATAAATTCATTTATACATTGAGAACTTAATACACAAAAATACATGGTCACAAAAAACCAAATTAAGTTTTTATTAACACATGTAAATAAGAGAACATAACTTTCGATCTACCATTCTCATTTGGTTAAACTTATCTGAAAATGTAATTGGAGAACAAGACTATTCTGGTTACCTAGTACCACTGTGACAAGAATATACTACAAATGGGATGGCTTTGACAAACACGAGTTTATTCTCTTACAATTGGGAGGCTAAAAGTCTGAGTTCAAGGTGCCAGGCTCTAGGGGCTGGGTGAAGCCTCTCAGACTTGGACTTCAGCTCTGCCTCCCACTCCTAGCCCACTGAAACTAGAGGCTTTTCTTCACTCAGACAGCTGCTGGCTGCTGAGGCTGACAAGCCCAAGGTTGACAAGTAAAAAGGCACAGTCCCTATGTTACCAAACCACATGGTAGGCCATTGATTGAAGTCCAATTAAAGTCCCAAGGTTGGCAGAGCATGCCAGGTTACTGAACAACAACATGGGTACATGCAGGGTTACAGTGTGCCATGAGCTAGAGACCATTCCCAAAGCTCTTTCTTATACATAGGAAACAGACCACATCCCTAAAGCAGCTACTCAGCTCCCACCATGGAGCTGATTGCCAGTCTCACATGGGGAGTAACTACCACCAGCTGACCAGCCACTCAATCAGGCCCAGCCAAGTTGACACACAACGTAACCACCACAAAGACTCATACAGGCCTATTAGGTTAATGGCTAGCGGAGTTTATTAATGATTGCAAAGCCAAGATAAAGGGAGAAGCTAGAAGGCCACAGGAAATACTGTTGTTATAGCCTAAGAACATGTAAATGTATAGACACTACTGATAAGAACAGATAATGTGTATACTCACTCTCAATTATCAATGTGGTTAGATTCCAAAGATCAGGTTGTTATGTTAAAATCTGGTGTTGTATAAGAGCCAAGGCCTCTTTGGTGCCAGTGTCCAACCCCTACCCACACTGCTCAACCCCCAGGTGACCAAGGTGCATGTTGGGATGTGCATGGTGCAGTAGACCCCTCTTGCCCAAACTGCAGAGCCCACAGGGGTTGTTGGTGGTGGTAGTCGGGGGTTGCCTGTTACCTCTGGAGCAGCCAGGGCCCATAATCACTTTGCCATGCTCCTGGCCTCTACATGGACTCCGGTGCCTCGCCTCTCTACCCTCCTACTCTGCCAGCTCAGAGAAGGGCCTTGGTGGCAGGTGGTTCCCAGGCCTGTAGACATGTGAGGTCCAGCCACCTGGCCCTTGTAGAGGCTCCAGAGGTGGCAGGGAGGCCTCTTTGGAAAAAGAGACACTCAAAGCCTCTCTGTAGCCCTGGCTGCCAGTGCCTCCTTGTGGACTGGCCAACCTTGCCTCTTGTATGCCCATCTGTAGTAGCTCACTGAGGCCCAGCACAATTCCTCTGCCTGACCCAGGTTATATGAACCACGGACAGCTAGAATGGCCTCACTTCCTTTCACAAAACTCTCCCACCTCAGCTCGTTAATGCATATATTAGTCAGAAAACAGATTTTTTTTTTCTTTTTTTTACTATTGTTGTAAATGTAAAATGTCAGATAATGAAATAGTTAACAAGTGAGGAATATGAGTATTTTAATGAAGGAGAAGAGGAAACTGAAATGATCATGTTGTTGTTGTTGTTGTTAGGTGCTGTCGAGTCATTTCTGACTCATAGTGACCCCATGCACAGCAGAACGAAACACTGCCCGATCCCGCACCAGCTCCATGATCCTCGCTATACTTGAGCCCATCATTGCAGCCACTGTGTCAATCCATCTCGTTGAAGGCCTTCCCCTCTTTTGTTGACCCTCCAACTTACCAAGCATGACATCCTTCTCCAGGGAATGGTCCCTTCTGACAACATGATCAAAGTAGGTGAGATGAAGTCTGGCCACTCTAGCTTCCAAGGAGCATTTCAGCTGCACTTCCTCCAGGACAGATCTGTTAGTTCTTTTAGCAGTCCATGGTACTTTCAGCATTCTTCGCCAGCACCACAACTCAAAAGCATCA
>NW_006921832.1:3726014-3728370 GCF_000298275.1 Orycteropus afer afer
TTCCAGCATTATTTCTGTCACCAAGGCCAAATTTTCCAACTACCAGTGATTCTTCTTTGTTTCCAACTTTTGCATTCCAATCACCAGTGATAATTAACACATCCTGATTGCATGTTCGGTCAATTTCAGACTGCAGAAGTTGATAAAATTCTTCAATTTCCTCGTCTTTGGCTTTGGTGGTTGGGGCATAAATTTGAATAGTCATATTAATGGGTCTTCCTTGTAAGTGTATGGATATTATCCTATCACTGACAGGATTGTACTTCAGGATAGATCTTGAAACATCCTTTATGATGATGAATGCCACACCATTCCTCTTCAAAGTGTCATTCCCGGCATAGTAGACCACATGGTTGTCTGATTCAAAGTGGCCCAAACCAGTCCATTTCAGCTCACTAATGCCGAGGGTATCAATCTTTATGCATTCCATTTCATTTTTGACAACTTCCAATTTTTCTAGATTCATTCTTTCCATTCGTACATTCCATTTTCCAATGATTAATGGATGTCTGCAGCTGTTTCTCTTCAATCTGAGTGGTGCCACATCAGCAAATGGAGGTCTCAAAAGCTTTACCTTATCCATGGGACTAAGGCTGGGTTTACTCATATGATGCAGCTCTTTCCCAATCCTATTCTGAGAGACTTCTAACCTAACCAAACTATTCATAAAGTTGCACGGTAATGTATCACACAGTGTTTCTTTGCTATTCATAAGCTTTTCTCTGGCCATATCTTTGAGAAGTGGATGGCCTCTTCCTTCTTCCTAGTCTGTCTCAGTCTGTAAGCTAGGCTGATACCTGTGCACCATGTACATCCCACTGGGTTTGAAATACCAGTGGCTCAGCCTCAAAATTCACATCAACACGTCACCACGGTAGGACAAACCGACAGGCAAGTTTGTCTCCCTGTTGGGAACCTCTCATACCACCCTTACCTGGGTCCCTGCAGCTGACTCCTCTGTCCTGGTTCCTGGCTTTTAATCTCCTTTTTCCTGCTCTCGCACCCTGCTGCTTTGGGCGGACCTGAGTTCCCTGTACTCACCTGGATCCCTGTGGCTGACTGCTCCTCTGTCCTGGTTCCTGGCTTTTAATTCCCTTTCTCCGACTCTCCCACCCTGCTGCTTTGGATGTGCCTGAGTTCCCTCTCCTCACCTGGATCCCTGCGGCTGATCATATCAAATTAGAAATTAATAAAAAGAAGAAAAAAATATCCTTACCTGATATTTAAGAACGTTAGAGCTTGTAAGTTTAGAATTGCCTCTGGGATATACCTAATACAATTTTGGTACAAATTGAGATTCTCAAGAGAAACAAAATGACATGCTTCTATAGGAATTTCTGAAAGGCGATTTCGTGACAGGTCTGAAAGAAAAAATAAAGTTAATAATCAGTCCTTGAACTTATTTACTGAAATGCTAAATAAATTAGCAGATGTCATAAATTGTTTGAGTTCCCTATAGCTCCTACTGTGGAGACTGGTTGAACAAAGCATTTGAGTGTTTAGCAGTTGACTGAATAAACCATTTTAATATATCCTCTAAACTTGTTGCTAGGAAATGCTGATTACTTATGGCTCTCCATACATACATACATACTGTAAAATAAAACCATTATTTGCAAGAAACACAAGCTCTAAGGCATGCCTGTCTATATACTGCCTCAAAGACCGTATTACTAAGGAACCAAACATAACTAAAATCTACCTACCCAAAGGTTCAGAAAACATTCTGAAGTTTTTCGAAAAGCAAAGCAAATAAAACAAAAAATGTGTCCCCTTCTTTACCAATCAAAGATTATCAGGGTCATGTCAAAAGGATGCAGAAGCCATCTTTGCCTCCACTGGCCAAAGATGTGACAATTTCAGCTACAATAAAGATATAGTAATGGATTAAAATCCACTAAATATACTGACCATCACTCGTTTGTCAGTCTGTCATACTGTGGTGGCTTGCATGTTGCTGTGATGCTGCAAGCTATGCCACAGATATTCCACATACCAGCAGGGTCACCCAAGATAGACAGGTTTCAGCAGAGCTTCCAGATTAAGACAAACTATGAACAAGAATGTACCCAGGTTCACTTCTGAAAAAAAATTAGCCACTGAAAACTTTATGGCTATCTGGAAAACACTCTGTTGTAGACGGTCAGTGAAAAAGGGAAGACCTCAACAAGATGGACTGACACAGTAGCTGTGATGATCTGCTGATGCATGGCAATGATTCTGAGGATAGCGCAGGACCTCAGAGTTTAGTTCTGTTGTACACAGGGTCACTATGAGTTGAAAATGACTCAATGGCCCCTAACATTAACAACAAATATACTACATGAATTTAATGACAGCAAAAAAAAAAAAAAAA
>NW_006921832.1:3728470-3744660 GCF_000298275.1 Orycteropus afer afer
AAAAAAAAAAAAAAAAAAGAAGAAGACAATAGAGAACATATTTATTATCTTGAAATAAATTAAGATACAGAATCAAACATTTATTGTGTCTTCCTACATGAGTAACCTATAGTGAGTAACCAAAAAGATGAAAGGAAGCATCTCTACATAAAAGTATTCCAGCTATGAATGAAAAAAAATAGAACATCACCATTCTGTAACCCCCAGTGAATTACTGGACCTAGGATTGAGCATAAATTGCTGTTATCTTTACAAAGACAATCAGAAATTACATGCCTCCTGCTTGAGGACCAGAATATCACCTATAGTCTTACCAAAGTGAATGAGTAAATGTTTAGATCATTCATCGTTTCAGGAAACACAGAAGACAGAGGAATATGTGAAATACAGCCAACTCCATCATTAACCATTTAGATTTAATGAAATACACTGTGAGATTAATTTACTCACAATTGTTTTCTCTTCTCCTACTATTATAGTCTTTTTTTCGGAATTAGAATCCTTTCCTGAGAAATTCCCCTAGATGGAAGACCTAGCTAATACATTTTCTGAATTCCTACAATACCTCCTAATATCTTGATTTCACTGTAATAGGTAAATAATATGTCAGAACTGACTAATGCATTAGTTTCCTAGGGCTGCCATAATGAAGTACCACAATGCGAGCAGGCTTAATGCAACAGAAATGCAGTGTTTTGGTTACCTAGTACCACTCTGACAAGAATATACCACAAATGGGATGGCTTGAACAAATAGGAGTTTATTCTCTTACAGTTTGGAGGCTTTAAGTCAGAGTTCAAAATGCCAGGCTCTAGAGGCTTGGTGAAAGCCCCTCAGCTCTGCCTCTTGCTCCCAGCTCACTGAAGCTAGAGGCATCTCTTCACTCAGACAGCTGCCAAGCCCAAAGTTGACAAGTAAAAAGGCACAGTCCCGATGTTACCAAACCACACGGTAGGCCATTAATTCAAGTCCACTGAAAGTCCCAAGGTTGGCAGAGCATGGTAGGCTGCTGAACAATGACTCAGCTGCAGGGTTCAAGTATGCCATAAGCTAGAGACCATTCCCAAAGCTGTTTGTTATATAAAGGGAAGCAGACCGCATACCCAAAGCAGCTACTCAGCTGCTCCAATAGATTCCACCATGGAGTTAATTACCAGTCTCACCATGGGGAATAACTACGTTCAGATGCCCAGCCACTCAACCAGGCCTAGCCAAATTGACACACAAACTTAACCACCACACACAGTATCTCACAGTTCAGGAGGCTAGAAGTTTGAATTCTAGCGGAATCATGTTCTCTCTTAAAGGCTCTAGAGGGAAGATCCTTCCTAGTCTATTCCACTTTCTTGATAACCCCAGGTGGTCCTTGGCTTGCAATTATAACATAACTCCATCTCTGTCATCTTATCACTGGCATTCTTCACTTTGTGTCTTTTCTATTTTGATAAGGATATCAGTCATATTAGATTAGGACCCAGCCTTCTCCAGAAAGACTTCATGTTAAATGATAACATCTTCAAAGAACTTATTTGTAAACAAGGTCACATTCACAGAACCAGGGTTTAAGACTCGAATGTATCTTTTTCTGGAATACACAAGCACACACACACACGTGCGCTGGAAACCCAATGGGGGTCGCTTTATGTCGGAACTGACTAGATGGTGGTGGGTTTTTTACATCTTTTGGAGGGATACAATTCAACTCCTAACACCTATTTGCAGAATTTTTGCATTCATAGTTCTTTTCTTAGTAATCCATAGATGTTATTTTACTATCTTCTAGTTTCCAGTGTCACAACAGCACATCTGATAATTTTTGCTTTGCAAGTAGCTTATTCTTTGTCTCCTACCACTCTAGTTTGGAACTCAGTAAACTTTTTCACTTTGTTTTTCAGTCCAGAGAAAATTTACTCTATTTTATCTTCAGTATTGCATCTCCTCTATTTGCTCTTTCTCCTTTATATATATATATATGTATGTATTTTTCCATTTTGAGATACTCTTCTACTTGATCTTTCAGGCTATAAGTTTGAGTTTCAATAATAATCATCTTCCCTACCAATTCATATAGAGAAGAGTATTCCCTCACTTTTCTAGTTCTTCTATACTATGATTAGAACCATGTCACTTTGTTTCTCTTGAAAATCATACTAATATGTTACTACGTTTATATCAGACTTGTCATCTACCTGATCCAGAGCTAGACAATGAGTATGGAAGACCAAAGAAGAGTTGATGCTTTTGAGTTGTGGTGCTGGCAAAGAATGCTGAAAGTACCATGGAACACTAAAAGAACTAACAAATCTGTCCTGGAAGAAGTGCAGCTGGACTGCTCCTTGGAAGCAAGAATGGTCAGACTTCGTCTCACTTACTTTGGGTCACGTTGTCAGAAGGTACCATTCCCTGGAGGAAAAGGGTATCATGGTTGGTAAAGTGGAGGGTCAACGAAAAAGGGGAAGGACCTCAATGAGATGGACTGATACAGTGGCTACAATGATGGGTTCAGGTGTAGCAAGGATCATGAGGCTGGCACAGGACGAGGCAGTGTTTCATTCTGCTGTATATAAAGTCACTATGAGCTGGAGACAACTCGACAGCACCTAACAACAACAATACCTGTTCCAATTCCATTTCACTAAAGTCATCTGTTTTGGATATTCTCCTTATTGTGGATATTCTGTCTCTGTTGCTGGATTTCCTTAAAGAAGTTTTCACAATGTATCAGCATTCTCATTATTTCCATTCTATTTGTCATGTTCCATTTATCTAGCTTCTCTGTCCCTCCTTGCCTTCTCATCTTTGCTGCTGGGTAAATGTTGACCAATTTGTCTCATGTAGTTTATTGTTTAAGGGAGCCCATTTCTCATAGATGATGTTTTTTTGATAAGTTTATCAGTTATTTAGCTGAAAGGAGACCTCTAGGAGTGGCTTCATTTTCAAGTTAAAAGGCTAACTTAGGGCGACAGTCTTGAGGATTCCTCTGGTCTCTATCAGTCCAGTAAGTCTGATCTTTTTTAGCAATAAATTTAGAATAATTCATACAAAAATTGTTAAATGAGAACCTAATTTTTTTTTCTTTTTATTGTGATTTGGGTGAAAATTTACAGAGCAAATACACTTTCCATATAGCAGTTCACCTACACTTTGTCTCATGACATTGACCACAATTTACCACAATGCAACATCTCCCCTCCTACTTCCTCCCGATAGTTACCTCTTCCCTGTGTCCATCCCTCCATGCACTCCTGACCCCTGAGATGTCTCCCTGTGCATAAGCAGCCCTTCTTTCTCCCATGCTTGTTCTCTCCAAGGAGTGTACCTACCGCAGGTAAATGTTCAACTCATATGCCTGTCTACTGTCTGGCTGGAAGCCACAGGTGTGCGTTCAATTCCAGACCTGAAGGGCAGCTAGAGGCCATAGTCTCAGTGGTTCCACCAGGCTCTATCGGACCAGCAAACCTGGTCCTCACCTGGCACAGTCCTTGGATGTATTAATTAGTTGATCAAAGCAGAAAAAACCTACTAGCCTTTGACTGATAAAAATAGGAAAGAAAAATTTTGGAAAAAGGAAGTACTATGGGAGTTCAATTAACTAAAATAAATATTTGAAAGGCAAAAGTTTTAAAACATCTTTTTGCAATCAAATTCCTGATTACATTCCTTATTGATAAATCTTTCACCATCAAAATTATACTCATCTCAGAATGTAAAAAAGGTCCAGATACATTTTTAAATAATATTTTAAAGGAAACAGACTAAAAAGTAATAAAACTTCCAACACTAATGTGGGGGGAAGTGCACATAAGTACAATCACTCTAAATTCACACAGCAAATATTTAATGTCTCTACTATGTAGAGGGGAGCTCTGGTGGCACAGTGTCTAAGGCATTTGACTGCTAACCAGAAAGCTGGCAGTTCAAACCCACCAGCCACTCCTCAGAAGGAAGATTGAGCAATCTACTTTCGTAGCGGTATCACCTAGGAAACCCAATGAGGGGTCTCTGTGAGTCGAATCCAACTCTATGGCAGTGAGAGTATGTAGAGAGCTATGTTTTGCTTAACTCTGTAGACCATAAACTTGGCACTTAATACAGAAAACCCAGTAGGTGCTCATAAAACAGTTGTTCAAAAAACGAGCAAATGTATGGATGAAACAAAAGTTGTGGACTCAGAAGAAAGACATACTGTCCTCCATTTATGCTGTTGTTAAGTACCATCGAGTCGGCTCTGACTCACAGTGACCCTATGTAAAGCAGAACGAAACACTGCCCCGTCCTGTGCCACCCCCACCACCCCTGCTACACTTGAGGCCATAGTTGCAGCCACTGTGTCAATCCATCTCTTTGAGGGCCTTGCTGCCCTTTTTCATTGACCTTCCATCTATAATACAGTAGACTCCAAATACAGTAGACCACTACAAAGTTAACATACCAAAAAAAAAAAAAAAGGCAATATAATTTTCCCTTAACGATTTTGAAGAAACACCCTACAATCTGGATTCAAATAATTTATTCCCAAACAAGTAAGTTCTCAGATAAAATAAATGAAAGCCACGTCCCAAGGAAGAAAACCTAAAGATAATATGTCAAACTATAGATAATTATTTTATGATTTTTTTAAAGGCTAAGATAGGTACCATAAAACAAAAGTGGTTTAGTAATATACATAAAATATGACCATAGACCTTTTTTACTTTCTGAAGTACAAAATGCTTTTAATATATAACATACTGCTATTTTTTTAAAAAAAATAGACATTTATTTATTTATTCATTTACCTACATCTGTATAACTAATAGATTTTCATGTCATTCAAGGGGTTATATAATCCATTACTGTCTTTATTTCAATGCTCAAAATTTTCCAGCTTTGACTATGAGAACCTCCCTTCAGGCAAGCTCCGGTGTCTTTTTGATAAGCTGCCTTAATTTTTTCAGCATTTCCTCTTATTTTGGCACAACAGGACATTCCAGATTTATCTTGTAACTTCCTTGCCGCAGTTCTGAATTCAGTTGTTTCTTACTCTTGTGGATACAAATTTCTGAGGAAAGTTGGTTTTGGATTGTGGAGGGCAGGGGGAGGCTGGAAGGAGAGGAAAGCCATCAATGCTGAGGGAAACTACAGAAAAAATGCCTGGGCGTGAATGTTTCAAGATCTACCCTGAAGTACAATGCTGTCACTGACAGGATAATATCCACACACTTACAAGGAAGACTAGCTAATACTACTATTATTCAAATTGTGCACCAACCACTAAAGCCCAAGATGAAGAAATTGAAGATTTTTACCAACTTCTGCATATGAAATTGGCCAAACATGCAATCATGATGTATTGATAATTACTGGTGATTAGAATGTGAAAGTTGGAAACAAAGAAGCAACACTGGTAGTTGGAAAGCATGGCCTTGGTTAAAGAAATGACACAGGAGACCATGTGATAGAATTTTGCAAGACCAATGACTTATTCATTCAAATAAATTTTTTCAGCAAATAAGCAGCAGCTATACACATGGCTCTCACCAGATGGAAAACACATGAATCAGATGGACTACATCTGTGGAAAGAGGTGATGGAGAAGCTCAATATCTTCAGTCAAAACAAAGCGAGGAGCTGACTGTGGAACAGACCATCAGTTGCTCCTATACAAGTTCGTGCTGAAGCTGAAGAAAATTAAAACAAGTCCATGAGAGCCAAAATATGACCTTGATTATATTCCACCTGAATCTAGAGATGATATGAATAAGCAGATTTGATGCACTGAACACCAATGACTGAAAACCAGATGAGTTGTGTGATGATAACAAAAACATCCTATGTGAAGAAAGGAAAAAGGTCTTTAGAAAGACAGGAAAGGAAGAAAAGTCCAAAACAGATGTCAGAAAAGACTCTGAAATTTGTTCTTGAACAGAGAATAGCTAAAGCGAATGGAAGAAATGATGAAATGACTAGAAAAAAAGAGCTGAACAGAAGATCTTAAAGGGCAGCTTGAGAAGACAAAGTATTATAATGAAATGTGCAAAAACTTGGAGTTAGAAAACCAAAAGGGAAGAACATGCTCAGCATTTCTCAAGCTGAAAGAACTGAAGAAAAAATTCAAGCCTCGAGTTGCAATACTGAATGATTCTATGGACAAAATACTGAATGATGCAAGAAGCATCAAAAGAAGATGGAAGGAATACACAGAATCACTGTGCAAAAAAGAACTGGTTGATGTTCAGCTGTATGAAGAGGCAGTATACGATCAAGAACCAATGGTACTGAAGGAAGAAGTCCTGAGCACAAACTGCCCCTCCCTAGGTTTGTCCTGGAACTTGTCTACGAATAGCCACAACATTGTTTTGAACTCAAATGGCTTCTGAACTTATGTCAAGACTCAAAATAGAGTAAGGGTTCCCACTGTAGACCACAGATTTCCACAAACCCAAGTACTTTATAATTTAAAGTAAAAAAATACAATGTTTACCTGTATTTTATTCGTTACACAAAGGCATTCAATTATGCAGATCATAACAAATTCTGGGTAACAATCTGAAGAATAAGAATTCCAGAATACTGAATGGATCAAGAGACAGCATTCAAAAAGACCAAGAGAATACAGCATAGTTAAAAACTGGAAAAAGTGTGAAGCAGGGTTGTACCTCATCACCATACTTATTTAGTCTGCATGCTGAGCAAAGAATCCAAGAAGCTGGACTCTATAAAGAAGAATGTGGCATCAGGATTTGAGAAGATACATTAACAATCTGCAATACGCAGATTACACAATCTTGCTTGCTGAAAGTGAAGATGATTTCAAGCAGTTACTGATGAAGATCAAAGACTACAGCCTTCTGTATGGACCACATCTCGACATAAAATGAAAATCCTCACAACTAGACCAATAAGCAACATCACAATAAGTGGAGAAAAGACTGAAGATGTCAGGGATTTCATTTTACTTGGATCCACAATCAAAACAAATGGAAGCAGCAGTCAAGAAATCAGACATCACACTGCACTGGGCAAATCTGCTGCAAAAGATCTCTTCAAAGGGCTGAAGAGCAAAGATGTCACTTTAAGACTAACATGCACCCCACCTAAGCCATAGCATTTTCAATTGCCTCATATGCATGTGAAAGCTGGACACTGAGTAAGGAAGACTAAAGAACTGGTATTTTTGAACTATGATGAAGAATACCGAAAATACCATGGACTGCCAGAAGAATGAACAAATCTATCTTAGGAAGAAGTGCAGCCAGAATGTTTCTTGGAGAATGTCCAGACTTTGTCTCACTATAGTCATGTGGTCAGAAGAGACCATTCCCTGAAGAAGGATATCACGCTTGGTAAAGTAGAGGGTCAGCGAAAAAGGGGAAGACCCTCATCAATATGGATTGACACAGTGGCTGCAACAATGGGGTCAAGCATAGCAAGGACTGTGAGGATGGCGCAGGACTGGCAGTGTTTCGTTCTGTTATAGACAAGGTCGCTGAGTTGGAGATGACTTGGTAGCACCTAACAACAGCAGCAGCTTTGGAGTGGTCTGCTATACAGCAATAGTTAAAACAGATATTGGTATCTGGAGCAGAGTATTGCTGAAAACTAAAACCTAAAACATCTGCCACTGACTTTAGAACCAGGCATGCAGGAGGATTAAAGGGCTTCATAGAGCCTATTAGTGGAGGCTGGAAGGGTAGTGAAGAAATTGCTACTGAAAGCTGGTATAAAAGGGCAATCTAGTTGCACATCAGTTGCTAAACGTAAGGTTGGCGGTTTGAACCCACCCAGATACTCCATAGGAGACAGATTCAGTGATCTGCTTCTGTAAAGATTGTTGTTGTTGTTGTTGTTGTTATGTGCCGTCGAGTCAGCCAGCCTTCTGGTTAACAGTCAAGTGCCACTATGCTACCAGAGCTCCTCTGTAAAGATTACAGCCAAGGAACCCTATGGGATAGTACTACTCTGTCACATGGAGTTGCTATGAGTCAGAATTGATACAATGACACACAACAACAGCAAAAGTCATGCTCTGGCAAAACAATTAGAGAAACTATAACCTGCTGTAGCATGAAAGACAGAAAGGGTTTCTAATGAACTTGTGGATTTAAAGCACCACAAAACATGCAGCTATTTGCAGTAAGAGTTAACACTGTTGAAGAAATATGTGACGACAAAGATTATTAAGTATTAATCTTAATAATGAGAATAGGTATGCATTTACACTTGCATCAACAATCAACTTCCAGGAAAGCAGCAGTAAAGAAATCAAATGAAATGTTGCATTAGGTAAATCTGCTGCAAAACACCTCTTTTAAAGTTTTAAAAAGCAAAGATGACTGATGACTTAAGGTGTGGCTGACCCAAGCCATGGTCAAGCACAGATGGTTAAGTGCTGTACTACTTGCCAAAAGGTGGGCAGTTTAAACCTACCTAGAGGCACCTCAGAAGACAGACCTGGCGATCTGCTTCCAAAAGGTCACAGCCTTGAAAACCCTATGAAGCAGTTCTACTCTGCAATACATGGGGTTGCCATGAGTTGCAATCAACTAGGCAGAATCAACTACCAATAACTTATTACACAATATCCTGTTAATACCTTGTTGTTGTTATGTGCCATCGAGTCGGCCCCAACTCATAGCGACCCCTCCTTGGGTTTCCAAGGCAGTATCACTACGGAAATAGATTGCCCAATCTTCCTTCTGAGGAGTGGCTGGTGGGTTTGAACCGCCAGCCTTCTGGTTAGCAGTCAAGTGCCTTAGGCACTATGCTACCAATACCTTAGATAATCTAATAAATTAAGTCTCTTAAAGGAAAATAATTATAAATATCTAAGTACTGTTTCAATGTTATGCTCAAAAAATTCTTTCCTCTCAGAGAAGCCAGGTTATGAATATTTGCTGAATTCTGCCTTTCTGATATAGTCATACTTTGTAATCACCATTCTTAACACTTCATAGAACTGCCTGAAGAAACTACCTTTTTTCTCTGACCAGTGTCTGCAGATTACTTCCTCTGACCCAACCAGATCTAATTCACTCTCTGCTGCCCCTAGAACTACCTTCTTTCTAACCATTCTTATGTAAGCTATTAGAACAAATAACATACTGACATATCTGTTGTTAAAAGAAACCATCTGAGTCACAACCAAACTAAATTAAACTCAATTGAATCATTTAACATAAATATTTTGAGTTTAAACTTAAGTTCTTCATATTGGTCAGCTTAAATTTGTTCAGTTCTACATAGAGTTCTTCAGGGCGTTAGCAGCTCTTATTAATGAGCAGGTTGCCCAAGGCACACAGAGAAAAGGAGCCAAGGGGCACTCTTCCCCCAACACCTCATTTAAAAAATAGATTTGGGGGCACTGTGGATTTCTTATTATCATGGATGTACATAATAAGACACTCCTTAAGGTGTTTGTTCAGGTCACAATGATCTTTATTTCTCTCTCTTATTCACAGGGAATGACCCTCTCTGCACCATATCTAACACCAGTCTTTTCAGGGTCATATATACCAGTGATTCCTAACCCTAGGAATGCTCTCAAAGGAAGTTAACACTCAACTTCAGGCTCCCCTCCTCCCTGTCCGGATAACCTTGCGGAATTCTGCCTCTTCTTTAAGAGTCATCTCAAGCACAATCTCCTTGTATTTTAGGTGATTTGTCCAAGCAATCAAAGGATTCTCCCACTGTTTTTATTACTCCACTATAGCAATTATCACATGGTACTGTAATTCTTCACTAGATTTTAATTCCTTGATACCAAGAGCTTTGTGTCTTTAGCACCTCGCATAATACATGATCCCCAGGCTTATTAAAAAGTCAAGGTTATTTGCTGGAATTAAGTTAACACAAAGTGCTAACACTGGTTATTTAATATTAATCAAACCTCTAATTAGCTATTTTATATTAAACACTAACAAATTAATTCTTACTAAATAAATTTATTTAGCAGGAAATTGATTAAATAGAGATTTCTTTAAATCTCTACAGCTGAGCCAGAGAATCCAAGGTTCATTCCAGTGCAAACACAAACAAATGTCTCAACAGTAAGGCATTTAGTAAGAAATGCTAGCAGTCAAAAGTCTTATGTTCTTCTAATAACTCCTTCAGGCCATCCACACACTGACATCATGCTTACCAAATAAAGCCCATTATGCAACAGCCACATTATACAGTACTATCACTTTCTATGAGAACAGTCACTTCTATGAAAGTCACTGTTAAAGGGTGCTGGGATTATGACAAAACATTTTGTATATGAGATTTTAACACTGAGCAATGTAGAATTTTAAAAAATATTAAAGGAATAATACGCTTTAACACATAAAGAAATGGTAAATGCAAACTATAAAAACTTTCTCAATTATACATTCAATACAAAATAAATTAAAAAGTAAAAATCTTAAGGTCAAGTTTCTAAAGAATTATATGAAAGTAATAATTTTAAATATAATTCAATAGCTATTTGATAAACTACAATATCCTGTTCATGGTACTGCCTACAAGCTAAAGAATGTCAAGGAGAAAAAAATACAAAGAGTTGCCAATTAAATGAAGGTATTGTTATGACTGATAAAAGTTTGTTACATTTTTGAGAACTTCTCTTTAAATCAGCAACATTTTAAAGCACTATTCTTAGGTATCTTTTTGTTTTCAATCAGGATGCCATTCCCATGGAAATGATGAGGTAAAATGCAACAAAAATCATTTTATCTTGGCTATGAATATAAATTGTGTCACCCAGGAAGATCAGAAATGAGAATATTTTCTAATGCTTTTTATTCCAAAGTCATTATTTTTATGTAACTTGGGGGTTTTCCTTTTAAAAATGTTTTTCATTTTTATTTTTATCAAGTAATAAAGTTATTTAATTTAAAATGCCAATTAGTGACTTCTGCTTCTAGGAAGATGGAGATGTACTTTTCCCCATTACTCCTGCTAAGTATAATTTAAGACCCTAGACATTTTATAAAACAAAGAAGACTCTAAAAGGTTGAGAAGGCTAGTGACCTCAGGATTCAAGGAATGACACAGTGATGAGTAGTATCTCATGCATTGCACACTTGGAACTAAAATTTGGCAACCTAGAGATTTCGATGGGTAGAGAAAGAGAAAAAAAAAAAAAAGAGCCTCAATAAAAGCCTTTTCTCTCTAGTCAAAAGACCAGGAAAGGGGCAGTTTAGCAAACAGAAAACGTTTAGACAGTAACTGTTCTACTTCAGCCAAATATCAAAGGATAAATGGCAGCTTTATCTCCACCCGTGCCAGCTAAGGCTCAGTGAGCAGCCTAAACCCTACTGTTCAGGATACCACTTTGACATCCCCCTCCCCCTGCTGGGAAGTGGCTAAGTAGGGAAGTTGACTCTCATTCCTCCCAGATAGTAATGACCATTCCCCTCACCCCCTCATCACTCCCTCCTTGATACCAGTGGAGACCGACCACCTGTGGAGCACGGACTTCCACCTCTACCCAGCAGTAATGAAGCACCCTCATCCTCGTCACTGAAATGGTGTCAGAGAAGGCCTAGTAAAGAATCAGGATTTTTACTACTGCCCAGAGTAACATCCCTCACCCCTTGTCAGTGGAAGCCACATGGGAAGCATTAATATGGGACTTTTACCACTTCCAGTCAGGGAGTTATCAGTGGAGGTTTCCTGAGGGGTTGCAATGCCTATCCCTGCCCAGAAGAAACAAGGAGCCCCTCCCCAAACTTGGGTGTGAGTGAAGACCATGTAGGGAAAATGGACTTCCACCTCTACCTTGTAGCAATGAGGCAGCAACCCCTTCCCCTGACAGATCAGTGTCAGAAGAAACCAGCTGTAACACAGAAGATTTAAATAAGATCCAGAGTCAGAGTCTTATAATGCAACACTCAAAATACCCAGGTTTCAAACAAAAATCACTTGCCATACTCCAAGATCTCTAACTAAATGGAAAAAAAAAAGACAATCAACACCAACACTGAGAGACAGAAGTGTTAGACTCAAACAATGCTTCACATCCATATGAAATATAATTGATAAAAATAAATGGAGAAGATACATCATCTACATATATACAAGTTTAGATGAGCAATTACAAAAATATTGGCAACAAATGAGAACAAAAAATGAGTAAGCAAACAGACTTTGGTTTGGGTTTTAAGATTAACAAGAATAAAGTCATGTGGAGTAAGGATTGTTTTCATTTTGGTGCCTAAGCAGCAAATAAGCAGTACAAAACCAAATGCAAACCTGAGTCAATTCCCACTTACAACAACCCTTTAGGACAGAGCAGAACTGCCTCACAGGGTTTCCAAGGCTATAAATATTTATGGGAGCAGACTGCCTCATCTTTCTCCTGCAGAGCAGCTGGTGGGTTTGAGCTGCTGACCTTTTGGTTAGCAGCTGAATGCTTTAAGCACTATGCTACTGGAGCTTCTCAAGTAGTACAAAGGATATACAAATTAAAGGTGCAAGTGAGTAAATGTAGCTCCTGGGTGCCTCCCATGTCAATCACAGACAAATTCAGTGATTTATATACCTGATAAAAATTGAGAAATAAACAAGGACATAATGTCTTTCGTATCATTAAACTGAAGGAAGGCCATATCACCCCATTCAAGGGTTTGTCTTTCACTTTATAGGACAATTTTTGCTGCCTGAAAAAAAGTTAGCACTTTCATGATCTATTATCTAACTACATCACTAACCTCACAGCAGGCTTGTCAACATAAGGCCAACTATACTGGTGTTCTAAAATTTTACAACATGGCATGGATCTCTCTTTTTGTTTCAATCATGTAGAACAGATGGTGGATGCTCTCAATCTAGAGACTTGTATCCTTCACTTCTGAAAAACTGTAATTATATCTTTGATAATCTCCTCCTCCTTTGTATTTTCTGTTCTCTCTTTCTCAAACTCTAATAGTCAGATGCTGATCCTCCTACATTAGATTATCTTTTTTCTCTCTCAGTTCCCTTTTTTCTAATTTCTTGGAGAATTCCTCCACTTTATTTCTTATAGTTGTTTGCTGTTGTTTTCTTGTTGCCCGCAGTTTCTAGTTTTTGTTTTCTAAGTTCCTTTTGTTGTTCATTTTTCTCTGTTTTTGATGTCAGAGTTGTTCTTCAAATATCTAGTGATACTTAGTTTTCCTTTCATATTTAAAAGCATAACACTACAATTTTGACTGGAAGCTCTGTATGTATGGTGAGACTTGATAATGGAGTGGAATTCCCTGTAGGGTATATAATATAGGTACCTTGCTTTTTCATTTAGGTTTTATAAGTATCAGTATCCAGAAGTATTTTCTCTTAGACTAGTACATTTTTTCAGAGAGGAAAATTTCAGAGGGATGCATCAGCCAAGAGGGGAGGAAGACTGTAGATCTTACCATTCTGAATGTCATTAAGACCTGTTTTCAACTTTAGGCCTCACTCCCAAATCCAGGAGGCCCTGGTGCTTACTCCTAAATCTAGGAGTCCCTGAGTAATACAAATGGTTAATGTACTTAGCAGCTAAATAAAAGGTTGGAAGTTTGAGTCTACTCAGAGGCACCTTAGAAGGACTGGCATTCTACTTCTGAAAAATATGCCATTGAAAATCCTATGGAACACAGCTGTACTCTGACACATTTATTCCCAAATCTAGGCCAGTTCTAGTCCAAGCCTTTAACCACAGATGAAGCCGACACGATTTTTCAATTACACATTCTTCATTATAAACATGACAAAGGTAAAAACATACATTAAAAAAAAAAAGTCATAATGGAAATGTTATCAAGGATCCTAGAATCTAAAAAGGCCATACATACTGCATGCTTTATCAGTTCACGTATTGCTCAGGAAAAGCAATAATACATACTAAGTGACATAGGGAGACAGCTATATTTTTTTCACAGTTTTCTATATATAATAGGAGAGTATGCTGCTGAAAAATTATGTAGGCTGGTAAAATTTTAGTACATATTTCCACAACTGGGCCATGAGAAAAATTATAAAGAAATTTAGCAAACAACTGAAAAATTAAATCAAACTCAGAGCTCCAATTTAATTTAGCTAAGAGAACTACTCCTGTAGTCTGGAGACCTGAGTTCTAGTCTTGTTCTTTTGGTGTCACAGGTTGGAATGATGAGAAAGTCACTGAACTATGAAATGTGAAAATTATTTAATGAAGAAGGATGAGAATGCTGTTATTTGAAACAGGTGTTCTATAAACACAGGCATATTAATAATTAATAATGTAAAATATAAATGTTTGCAGCAAAACATAAAATTATTTGCTAACTTCTCACTTTAAATAATAAAAGACAAATCTAAAGACACAATTTAAAAATTAACCTTTAAAATGATAACCAAAATATTCAAAGTAAAACAAAACTCATTTTTTGAGTTCAATTCAGAAGGAAATGTAATCATGTATTACACAAAATGACTTCAATAAAAATTCCAGGAAAAAATGACACCACTATCAAAAAATCACAAGCATTAACCAGTTAACTATCTTTACCTTGTATACCAAAAAATCCGTTGCCATCAAGTCATTTCTGACTTGTGGCATTCCCATATATTACAGAGTAGACGTACTCCATAAGGTTTTCTTGGCTCTAATCTTTATGGAAGCACATCACCAGTCTTTTCTTCTGCAGCACTGATGGGTGGGTTTGAACAGCCACTATTTAGGTTAGTAGCCAAGACTAAACCACTTATACTACCAAGGGACATTCTCTCTTGTACATTAGGGGAAAAATGTCACTTTAGAACCATGTCAGGACAATTTATCAATTTAATCCTGTTATTTATTTTATGAATCTACAATGAAATCTAAAATAAGACTGACAAATGAACAAATTAGTATATTTTAGATCCAAAATGCATATTTCAAAAAGCTATAAAATCAAACCAAACTTACTGCCATCGAGTCAATTCCGACTCACAGCGACCTCCTTTGGGTTTCCAAGGCAGTATATCTTTATGGAAGTAGATTGCCCAGTCTTCTTTCTGTGGAGTGGCTGGTGGGTTTGAACTGCCAACCGTCTGATTAAGCAGTCAAATGCTTTAGGCACTGTGCCACCAGAACTCCTTATTCATAAGGAAAACAAAGTCTCCAAGAAGAAACTAGTTAGCAGGCTTCATATACACTGAGGCGAAAAGAACTAAGTGGTGCCCAGCTACCACTACTGACTGTTCTGATCAGAGCTACAATAGATGGACCCTGATAGCATGGGAGAAAAACACAGAATAGAACTCAAATTCTTAGAAAGTCCAGACTTACTAGACTACTGGAGACTAGAAGACTCCCTGAAACTATCACCCTGAGATACTTTTAAACTTTGAACTAAAACTATCCTGGGGTCACCTTTTAGTGAAATAATACATTGGTACACAAAACAAAGATATTACCTGTAAGTATAGTGTTCCATTAAAAAAACATCCGTATGAGACCAAAAGGTCAAGAATTACTCTAAAGCAAACATGAGAAGATATGGGGGGGGGACAGAAACTAGAATACTGGAACTGGAACAACCTGAACACAGTTAAGGGAGCTCTAGCAGCATAGTGCCTAAGGCATCTGACTGCTAACCAGAAGGCTGGCAGTTCAAACCCGCCAGCCACTCCTCGGAAGGAAGATTAGGCAATCTACTTCCATAGTCATATCGCCTTAGAAACCCAAGGAGGGGTCATTATGAGTCGGATCTGACTCAGTGGCAATGAATTTGGGTTTTGGTTTTGGAACAGAGTTGAAGAGAATGATGACACATTGTAGAAAGTTTTACTAATCTCACTGAACAATTTATGTAGAAATTATCAAATGGGAACCTAATTTGCTGTGAAAAATGGCTATCATTCCATTTAATCCACAAAACTTCCTTATGAGGTAGACACTGCACAGATCATGAAACTGCCATGTAGAAAAATTACGTAACTTGACTATTGGCTCAAAAGGCTAGTAAGTGACTGAATTGAAGTTCAAACCTAGATTTCTCTGAATTCAAAGTCCATGCATAAGTATATTTGTCAACTTACTAGTATACTATAAATTATTACAAAATGCTGGAAAGAGGTACATGATTAACAGACACCACCTCCATTATCCTAGTAAAAACCAGGAATTTTGTGAGAGGCACTATTTAATACAGATATTAGACACGAACATTAAATTACTTCTTCAGAGCCTTCAGTATAGCTAGACACAGAAACTCTTACTAAATATTATTATTATTATTATT
>NW_006921832.1:3751104-3758942 GCF_000298275.1 Orycteropus afer afer
ACTGGTACACCATCCGATCTGCAGCCTATACGACTATGAAACCAGAAGAACTAGATGGTGCCCAGCTACCACTGTCATCCACTTGGATCTATGGAAAATGTCTTTAAGTTGTGTCTGTCATTATCTTATGTTGGAAAACAAGCAAGTCTTTACAAACTGCAGGTACTATAAGATAGCAAATTAACAATCTTATGATGGTCATTAAGAAGCTCTGGTGTCATTATCTATCTAACCATAAGCATGTTTTGTTTCTAGTACTATTAAGCAATGTTTTCATAGGCAAGATCAGCAATTGAGCTAGTGATAATTAGGCTCCTTAAAGCAAGTAATAGAAAAAACACACCAATGAGAAGTAGTCTTAATTTTAGGGGTGGTGTTGTTATGTGCCGTAGAGTTGGATCCAACTCACAGCGACCCCTTCTTGGGTTTCTGAGGCGGTATCACTACAGAAGTAGAATGCCCAACCTTCCTTCCAAGGAGTGGCTGGTGGGTATGAACCACCAGCCTTCTGGTTAGCAGTCAAGTGCCTTAGGCACTATCCTTATGATAGGAACAGAGGCAAAATACCACAAGAAGATTGAGGCCTACACACAGGCTGAGATTACTATACAGTGAATCCTTACTGCCCTTATTAGGATGATACACTGAGACATTTCATTTTTTTAGCAGTATAACTTTGGTAGGGGCCCAACTGAGCCAAGGCACAGTCCAAAAGAACTTGCTACATCACATCTGGGGACACATATGTACCTGATATGCCCAGATCATGTGTATCCTGGGAACACGAGAACCATTATAATTTTCTTCTTTCCCTATTGTATCTCCAAAATGTTTTTTTAAATAGACTAATGCTGAGTGATCAATTTGGTCAGCTCCTGTGGGCTAGGTTAGTCTGACTGGAGTAAAAGAGTCTTACTGATCTGTATAATTAACTTAATGTGGAGACCCTCTAGAAAAAAAGAGTACCTCAATTAACTGATTACAGCAGTGCTTCTTAAACTGCAATATTCTAAAAATCAGCTGGAGATATTGTTCTGGTTATCTAGTGCCGCTCTGTCAAGAATATACCACAAATAGGATGACTTAAACAAACAGGAGTTTATTCTCTTACTATTTGGAGGCTTTAAGTCCGAATTCAAAATGCCAGCCTCTAGGGACTGGGTAAAAGCCCCTCAACCTTGGGGTCCAGCTCTGCCTCCTGCTCCTGGCCCACTGGAGCTGGAGGCATTTCTTCACTCAGACAGCTGCTGGCTGCTGAGGCTGAGAAGCCTAAGGATTACAAGTAAAAAGGCACAGTCCCAATGTTACCAAACCACACAGCAGGCCATTAATTTAAGTCCATTGTAAATCCCAAGATTGGCAGAGCATTGCAGGCTGCGGAACAATGATACGGCTACATGAAGGATCCAAGCATGCCATAGCCTCGAGACCATTCCCCAAGGCTTCTGCTTATATACAGAAAGCGGACCACATCCCAAAGGCAGCTACTCAGCTGCTTACAGTAGATTTCACCATGAAGTTGCTTATCAGTCTCATCATGGGGAATACTACATCCAGCTGCCACGCCACTGAACCAGGCCCAGCCAAGTTGACACACAAACTGAACTACCACAGATATTATTAAAATGCAGATTCTGGCTTAGAAGGTCTGGAATGGGGTCTGAAATTTTACATTATGCACAAGATGCTGGTCCACAGACTATACTCTGAGTAGAGACTTTACAGGACCACATATCATAAAAATTTCAACAGAAAATGCCAAGTAAAAGTATGGCATAACAGTTTAACAGAATAATTATGATTTTAGATCATATTTATCAACCAAGAAAACAGGAGAGAAAAAAAATGGGTTACTGAAACCACAACAGGATGACTTCTATTGATTTTATTTTTGCCTAAAGTGTCCCCCAGGTATTTGAGTTTTCATAGGTACTGCAACATGTGTATTAACAACATTTGTCTCATTTTCTGCTGTTCTAGCCTCCCCTTTGAACTGTGGCTTTATTTTTAATGTCCACTTAACATCACTAGCTGTACTGTTGTCACTGTACGATCAAATAATGGAAAAACAGTTCTCTTGCACATTCAAGTGGGGGTTTAAAGTAAGGTAACCTCAACAATTAATCCAAGGGACTAGTAAACCATGTGACCTTAGCCTACAAGATTCTGAGACCAGAAGAACTAGATGGTGCCTGGCTACCATTATCAACCATTCAGAATGGGAGGAGGAGAGCTTGGATAGAGGGGGAAAAAAATGTGGAACAAAACTCAAAATCATGTTCTGGTATCTGTAATTTCTTCTTTTTTCATAAACAAAGATGTATCAATTAAAAAAAAAAAAAAGAACTATATGGGATCAAATTGACAACAGCAACTCAAAACACTACATAGAGGAACCTTAGTGGGCAGCGAGTTAATGTTAATGAGAAAGGAATAACTCAGAAAAGGAAGGTGAGAATGGCTGCACAACTCAAAGATTGTAATCATTGCCACTAATTTGTACACGTAAAAACTGTTGACCTGGTGCATATTTTGCCGTGTATATTCTCAGTAACAGGAGCTCTGGTAGCATAGTGCCTAAGGCACTTGACTGCTAACCAGAAGGCTGACAGTTCAAACCCACCAGCCACTTTTCAGAAGGAAGGTTGGGCAATCTACTTCCGTAGTGATACTGTCTCGGCAACCCAAGGAGGGGTCGCTATGAGTCAAGTCCAACTCGATGGCACATAACAACAACAACAACAATTCTCAATAACAGCAATAAAATGTAGAAGGAAAAAAATAATAAACAAAGCAAAAACAGACATACAGAATTTTTTAAAAAAGCAAAACTGATATAGCCCCCACCACACACTGTTATTAGATGTCACTGAGTTGGTTCCAACTCATAGCAACCCCATGTATAACAGAACAAAACACTGCCCTGTCCTACACCACCCTCACAATAATAGGTATGTCTGAATCCACTGTTGCAGCCACTGAGTCAACCCATTTTACTGAGGGGTTTCCACTTTTTTTGTTGACATTACTATACCACGCATAGGAGCTCTGGTAGCATAGTGGCTAAAGCACTTGACTGCTAACCAGAAGGCTGGCGGTTCAAACCCACCAGCCACTCCTCAGAAGGAAGGTTGGGCAATCCTACTTCAGTAGTGATACTGCCTCGGAAACCCAAGGAGGGGTCACTATGAGTCGGGGCCGACTCGACGGCACATAACATACCAAGCATAGTACCCTTCTCCAGGGATTGGTCCCTATTGATAATGTGTACAAAGTGAAAGAGATGAAGTCTTCACCATCCTCACTTCTCAGGAGCATTCTCTCTGTACTTCTTCTAAGACAAATTGATTTATTCTGCTGGCAGTCCATTGTCTACCCAATATTCTTCACCAACACCATAATTTCAAGCTTGAGAAAATGAGAGTGACTCACCAGTTATTAACTACCTGCCAGACCAAAAACTTAGCAGCACTCTTAGGAAATTAACACAATCCAGAGCCATCTACACTGTATCATCTACAGTGTCTAGCATACAATCTAAACTTTCTAGGCATATGAAGAAGCAGGCAAAAATTAACTAAGTGATGAAACTGTCACTAAGAAGCAGACCCAGACTTTATCTAGTTCTTGGAGTTAGTAGACAAAGGCTTCAATTAACTGTAATTTACATGTTAAGGAGAGAAGTGGAAAAGATGACTAAACCTATAAATATATCAAGATTGTCACTAGAATGAGATTTCTTGTTGAAATCCATACAAATAGAATCAAACTAATATTCTAAAAGACAAAACAGAATATATGATACTATTAACTCAGTGGATAGTTTTAATAGGGATAGGATCAGTGAACTCAAAGATATATCAGTAGAAAATATCCAAATTGAAGCAGAGAAACAAAAGGAAAAAACAGAGTACAAAAAGTATTTAGAACATACCCAAAAGAGCTAATATATATGTAATTAGAGTTCCAGAAGAAAGGATAGAAAGAAAGATAAAAAACTTTATTTGAGAATATAACAACTCATAATTTTTAAATCCACAGATACAAGAAGCTCTGCAAATCTCAAGCAGAATAAAGACAACTGTATCCCAATCAACCTGCAGAAAATCAAAGACAAAGAAAATAATCTTAAAAACAACCAAAGAAGAAACAAATGTTTAATGCACACTGTCAGAGTTGAATCCAATTTAAAGCAACCCTATGAGGACCTCTGGTGGCACAGTGGCAAGGCATTTGGCTGCTAACCAGAAGGTCAGTGGTTCAAACCCACCAGATACTCTATGGAAGGAAGATGGGGCTATCTACTCCTTTACTGCGCTGGAAAATAAATGGGAGTTGCTACAAGTCGGAAATGACTTGATGGTAGTGGGTTTGCTTTTTTGTTTTGTTTTGGCCTAAGCTACTTGATGGATGGTAGGTAACACCTATTAAGAGGAGTTCCTAAGTCAACAGATGGATGGTAGTGCTATTTATTAGAACAAGTTCTTGTTAGTTTCTTTTAATGGGAAAAGTAAGGGGAGCAAATCAAAACTCCTTTTTTTCTCACTATACACTCGAGATGTGGAAATATCAAGTAGGCAACTAAATAGACATGTCTGAAGCTTAAGCACAAGATCAGAGCCGAAAACACATTGAATGAATATACAGCAAAATAAAAGCTGATTCCAGTAGAAGTTAGTTTGGGGGAAGGGGGACAACTTGAATCCCATTCATGCCAAGTACAACCTCTATGGAGGTTTCTGAAACCCCTAGTGTTCCTACACCTTAAGAACTCCAATTCAGTCTACCCCTTTTCTTTTTTAAGAGCTTGTTTTACATTCAAAGTCACATGTACAATTAGTTTCATTGCCCAATCGCCATGTCCAACCCTAACCCAGTCTCCTCCCCTCCCTACCCTCCAACACTCCCCCTGTGCCCCTCATAATTATGCACTCCTGTTTGTCCAACATTTCCTCAGTTTGAATGTTGGTCCTTTGGTGTCCCATGGTTTATTGCTTTAGGGGATGTATTACCATTGAGTGTGTGGGTGCAGCATCTGGGTTGAGTGGTCTGTGTGTACATCTCGCTAACCATTGTGTGAGAACCCGCCCCTGGGGGTGAGTTTTATTCCAGGCGTCAAATGTATTTCAGGGCCATAGTATTAAGAGTCTCACCAGACTTCATCTGAGCAGTAATTCTGGTCATTATTGAGTTTTGGGATTTTGCTTCACATTTTCCCTCCCACTCTATCCAGGATCTCCAGATTTGATCCTTTCCTGAGTGGTTGGTATTGGTAGCCGGGCACCATCCGATTCTTTTGGTCTTGAGGGCTATCGTGTCCTAAGGTCGATTGCTTCTAAATGCCTTTGTGGTTTGTGTGTGTGTGTGTGTGTTTGTGTGTGTGCACGTTATTCTTCACTTCCAACACTAGGAGACCATTAGCTGCATCCTAGATGGTTGCTTGAAAGTTTTTAAGACCCCAGTCGCTACTCACCAATGTAGGATGCGGAGCAATGCTTTTATGTATTTTGTTGTGCCAACTGAGTCTGGTGTACCCCCCAGTACTATGGTCCCGAGGTAGTAGCTCTATTGGATCTCTCTCCCATAGTGTTGGGATGTCTGTGAGGGATTACTCCGTGTCTGTCTTCTACTCTTTCTGTGAGGGCTGCAGGTATTTTGTATCACTAGTGTCTGTACAAGATTAGCCTCAGCTGAGACTATCCTTGGTCTAGCGTATACCTCAATTCACTGATCCCTATCTGATCATCTCAGGTGTTTCTGTGTTTATCTGTATAGCCTAGTGTTTGGTGTTAATGACAATGTGGTACTGTGGACACACTGGTTGGTTTTAACATCTGTCGTCTCTCTCTTATGTGCAGAGTTCGGTGTCCTCTCATTTCCCAATGTTATCATGGTGGTCATATATCCTTCCCGTATATTCCTTCCCCTACCCGTATCAGCATGTAAGCCCCAACTAGCCCTAAATTAATCCCTCCCTTTCCCTACCCATCCCGGTAACCTACTAGGTGAGTTCCCTTTCCCAAACAAACCCTTCTCTGTCTTTTTACATTAATGGACTCATACAGTACTTTTCCTTCTGCAAATGACTTATTTCACTCAGCATAATGTCCTCCAGGTTCATCCACGTTGCGAGATGATTCGTGTATCCCTCATTGTTCTTTAAAGTGGCATAGTATTCCATTGTGTGTGGATATACCATAATTTGGTTATCCACTCATCTGTTGATGGGCATTTAGGATATTTCCATCTCTGCTATGGTGAACTGTGCTGCAATGAACATAGGTGTACATATGCCTGTTCGTGCACTATCTCTCACCTCTTTAGGATATATTCCTAGTAATGGAATTGCTGGGTCAAATGGTACTTCTATTATCAGTTTTTTAAGGAAACGTCATATCGTTTGCCACAATGGTTGTATCATTTTACAATCCCACCAGCAGTGCACAAGAGTTCCAATCTCTCCACAACCCCGCCAGCATTTGTTACTATCTGATCTGTTGAACTTGGCTACTATTGCTGGGGTGAGATTGTTGTTTTGATTTGCATCTCTCTAATGATTAATGGGGAGTTCTGGTAGTGTAGTGGCTCAGGCACTTGACTGCTAACCAGAAGGCTGGCGGTTCAAATCCACCAGCCACTCCTCGGAAGGAAGATGGGGCAATCTATTTCCGTAGTGATACTGCCTCAGAAACCCAAGGAGGGGTCGCTATGAGTCGGGTCTGACTCGATGGCACACAACAACAACAACAACGATTAATGATCGTGAGCAATTTCTCATGTGTTTGTTGGCTGTTTGTGAATCCTCTTTGGTGAAGTATCTGTTCAAGTCTTTTGCCCATTTGTGAATTGGGTTATTTGTCTTTTTGGTGTTAAGGTGTTGAAGTTTTCTGTAGATTTTGAACATAAGTCCTTTGTCAGGTATGTTATAGGTAAATATTTTCTCCCAATCTGTAGGTTATCTTTTCACCCTTTTGATGAAATCTTTCGATGCGCACAAGAATTTAATTTTTAAAAGGTCCCAGTCATTTAGCTTCTCTACTATTTCCTGCACATTATGGGTTATGCTTGACAGTATATTTATGCTGTAAATTAGGGCTCCTAGATTTGCCCCTATTTTATCTTTGATGAATTTTATAGTTTTGGGTTTTACATTTAAGTGTTTGATCCAGCTTGAGTTTATTTTTGTGTATGGGGTGAGGTATGGGTCTTGTTTCATTTTTCTACAGGTGGATATCCAGTTCTGCCAGCATCATTTGTTAAAGAGGTTATCCCTTTCTCATTCAATAGGCTTTGGGCCTTTGTCAAAGATCAGTTGTCCATAGATGGATGGGTCATTTCAATTCTGTTCCATTGGTCTATCTGTCTATCATTGTACCAATACATGCTGTTTTGACTACTGTGGCTATATAGTAGTTCTTAAGATCTGGGATTGTGAGATCTCCCATTTTGTTTTTCTTCTTGAGAAGTGCTCTGTTATTCTAGGTCTCTTTCCTTTCCATATGAAATTAGTAATTAGTTTTTCCATGTCCTTAAAAAATTTTGTTGAAATATGGATCGGGATTGCGTTAAATGTATAGATTGCTTTAGGTAGTATTGACATTTTCACAATGTTTAGTCTACCTATCCATGAACATGGCAGGTTATTCCACTTATGTAGTACCCTTGTTGTCTCTTGTAACAGTGTTTTATAGTTTTCTCTGTATAGTTCTTTTGTGTCTTGAGTGAGGTTTATTCCTAGCTATTTTATCTTTTTCATAGCTATAGTGAATGGTATGGTTTCCCTTATTTCTTTATCAGAGGAGTCCTTGTTGGTGTAGAGAAATCCAACTGATTTTTGT